>NW_026020185.1:880017-969933 GCF_900185275.1 Solanum verrucosum
TAAAGAAAGATGTAGAAATACCAGTTTGATAAGAAAGATCAAACACAAATACAAAAATAAAAATTATTATGGAAGAACCTACCTAAACTATAGTTTCCGGATGAAATAAAAATTTACTTATATAGTAGAATCAGACGCCAGTGAAAAAAGTTATGGAGGAGTATTAAAATATAGGTATGGAGAAGGAAAAATAGAACATCATTGTAGATATTATTTAGGAACATTTACTAATGTAGAAATAAGATGGAAATAAATAGGAAAGAATTATATTCGGTATATAAATGTTTATTATCATTTGAACCATATATTGTATATAACGAATTTATTATAAGAACAGATAATACGCAAGTAAAATGGTGGCTAACAAGAAAATACAAGATTCGGTAACAATAAAAGAAATAAGGAGATTGGTATTAAATATATTAAATTGTACATTTACAATTGAAGTAATAAAAACTGATAAGAATGTTATTGCAGATTACCTATCACGACAAAGCTACTCAGACTGAAACTGAAGAAGGAGATACAATCGAAAAGATACTCAAAGCTATTACTACACTTTGTACAAAAGTGGATAGTATGGACAACGAGATACAAAAGCTAAAGACTAATGAAGATAATCTGAAGTCTAAAGCTAGCCAGCAGCATGACTATAAAAATGCGGAGCTACGTCGATCGGAAGACGGAAAAAATCCAGAGCTAAAAGGAGACGATGGGAAACTCCTTAAAATCCATAATATTTGCTTAAATACAGCTGCAGGTACAAGCAAACAAGTTAGCAATAAACAACATAAAAAATGCGAAGTTAAACTAGCTATTCGCAAAACCATTTACCCAAAGGACACCTAGACATATGTCCATAGAACCACAAACATCTACATACGCAGATAGTTTGCAAAATCAAAATGAGAAAAAGACATATAACTACATCACACGAACCTACATCGAAATATACACAAAATTCAAACTTATTTAAACCTTAACCCCATATCAACTACAAAAGAACCAAACCAGGATTATTTGACACAAAAGCTACATAGATTTTAACAAGCTAATTGCACAGCCAAAAACTAACGCTAATTTAGTAAGAACATGTTACAACTAAGGACTGTTAAATATCGTATACACATACGACGGAAAAGAAGTTAGTGGAATACCAGAACTACACAATGCATTCGTCACATACAAGAGAGTTACACAAGGAATTTTATTTTATATAAAATTCTATACAGCACCAGCGGAGATATTATATGAGGAAATAAAACCTCCAATACAGGTTATCAAGATAGGACTAACTAAAGATATGATTATACCTGAAGACATCAAACAACAAGAAGAGATATGCAAAATAGAGATACCAAGTTTTTATGCCAACAAAAGAATAATTGGTATATCAACTATCATACAGGAGCTAGCAAATAATTATTTAAACGGAAACGGTATATGGAGCTACTATGCAAGAGATCAACTAATGATTTATTCCAATTCAAGGGAGCTAAGGAAAGTAGATATGGATGAAGTCCAGAGATGTATTTTGTCATCACTTAAGCCAGAAAACGACCTACGACGAGAGCACTAAAAGCAGGATTTATTTCGGCAGAGTTATTAACCAGATATTGCAAGCTAATTGGTCACAAATATCCTGACCACATATGTTCAAAATGCAATGGAGAAGATAACATAATTTCATATGTCGATTTAGAGTAAAAGAAGAGGATGAAGATAAGAAGCAGACATACATAATAAGATATGGACAAGATAAAAAGAAGATAAGATACAAGATGGCAGACAAAATAAACGTGAATAGATAGATAGATGTAATGTAATTTTGCAAGGTGTAAAGTAGAAATAGTAATAATAGTAGGTGGACATTAAAGTAAGTAGTAAAAGTCATAAACTAAGTATGGCATGTCATAATGTGTCATAAGGTAGATAAATATTAGTCATAAAGTAGTATAGTACGTGCACATTATTGTGCACTATTGTAGAGATAAGATAGGAATTGTAAAGTAGTAGTTGTCTCATTTCTATATAAAGGGACGCATATGTAATATGAAAGGCAGGCAACGCCTAAATAAAAACTCTCCTTTCAAAAACTCTCTTAAGATACTAAATATTTAAAAGTTAATGGATAAATCTGAAATCCAATTAGATATTTCAGATAGCATGGCTAAGTAAGAGGCAAAGGTATATTGTCCAAAAAATATGCGGAACTAATTTCATATATTCCTGAATATCATATATATGATTGAATAAATTTATGTTAGTTATTATGTATTAGAATTATTTGAATCATGATTTCTAGTTTATTAGCACACTGAAAACAGGGAGAAAACTTCTATACTATGCCATCCTAATGTTGAAACCGGTAGGCGAGGAAGCCGTTTAGGGGAGTAAACAAAGTTGAGGCGCTGATAAGAAGGAAGTATCCGCTAAAGTACGATGCTAGTAGTGACAAGAAAACATGATAAAGATAATCTAGTTCATAATGATCTAATATGAATTTAATCAATTATGAATATGATAGGAAGGAATAATTTGAAATAAAAAATTTGCATGATAAAGAACATGACTACTTACGTTCATGATGAAATGATAAAAAACTATGAAACTTTAATATTATATATACTTAAAGATATAAAAGTAATTGAATTAAGAAGGATCATATGGGAAAAAATATTTAATGATAACGAATCGGAAGATATATTAAACCAACAATGGTATGAAATAGACTTACATGATTTAGACTACGAAAGAATAGAATGGTACGATTTAGAAATAAATTCAGACTAAAATGAACTACAAATATTTACAATATTTGACAGAATCTATGGAAGATATAAAACTATTAGAACAATTAATGGAAGAAAATTTATATATGTACCAAAGAACCCAAGATATGTTTATTTATAATATATCATAAATAATATTAATGAAATACTCAGATTAAAATAACTATCGGAAGAATATTACAATAAATATTATTATATTACAATAAATATTATTATATTTTACCATGAATTTTGCAACTACAAAAAATGATATAAAAAAAATATGAAGATTAAGACACTTACCAAAAAATGGTATTTAAAATGAATTACTCACCTACCACACTATCACCTATCACACTACCACTTCCATGAATTCCTCAACTACCAATTCCGCACGAAAATATGGTATCAGAGCTATGGATAATAAGAAACATACTAGTATAAAGATAAGAAAATTAAGAAGAAAACTAAACAAATTATATCCGGAATATAAATAACTTAATATCACAAAAACTGATAACGAAAAATTAAATCAATTAATAGATAATATATCTAAAGTAGAATATAAATATATTCAATATTTAAAATTACAATGAATAACGAGAATAACGAATATAGACAAAAACTTAATGAAATAATTATAGCAAAAAGACAAGACTTAGCACATAGGCAAAATAGACTTAGCAGTAATATATTTGCAGGAATATGTCACAAATCTATAATAGCACAAAGAAAGACTATTTTATATCTGGAAATACAAATAAATAACTTAGAATATAAACTTCAACACAATCTATAAATGAATAAAGAAGAATACGCAATAGATGAAAAAACATATGAAAACTATGACGAATTAAAAATAAAGATAATATTTTCTAATCTAGGAAGAAGATATAAGAAAATAGGTGACAATATAAGTCTAATGTTAGAAAAAGAAACGGTAAAACTAGAAGATAGTTTAACTGCTATGACAAGAATAACAAAAGAAAATGAAGAAATAGATAGAAAAAATAAAACAACAAGCAAAAAAGAAAGTACAACAATTAGAAGAAGTAAAAAATACTAAAATAATAGAGCTAGAAAAAGAGCTAGCAATATTAAAAGAAATGTATGAAATTAAACAAAAAGAAAAAGAACAAAAAACAAAATTAACAAATGAGATAATTAAATTTAAAGAAAAATTACAATTAAAAGATGAATTAGAAGAATTAGAAGAAGAAAATAATCAAAATAATCTACCTGAAATAAAAATTGATGAAATAAATGACAATGATCCAGATGAACAACGTTCGGAAACAAGTGAAACATATACGGAACTTTTAGCAAACATGGACAATACAAAGGATTTAGAAGTAAATACAGGAGACATAGACATGGATGAAAAACCTAGCACATCATGAGTAAAAAACCCAAAAGATTTAAACCCAAAATATTATAATAAAAACTATGAACAATATAATAGAGAAAAAACTATATGGGATAAAAGATTAAATAAAAAATGGACACCTAAACCAATAACTAAACGACATGATTTTTTAGATTTAGACTGTGTAGCATATATAAATAAAATAATCCAATTATGGATATGATATATATCAAAGCAATTAATAGATAACAATATATTAATAACAGAGACACCAGGATATATAGAACGCTTATAGGAACAGTAAAATTATGGCTACAAAATTTATCAGATGAAAGTTTAAAAACTCTAAGAAGTAATAAAAAATCTAATGGCGAATTAGCTACTACGACTATAGAAATATTATATAAATATGAAATAGCTATAAGAAATGAATTTAGTAGTATGACAACAGAAATAGAAGAACAAAATAAAGAAAAAATCATAAATCGGAATCTATTGACAAATTAGCAATATGTAATATGTGTTACATAGATGAATATACATGTGCATTTAGAGAATACTATTATAAAGGAACATATAGCACATAAGAGAGTAGAGAAATAAGAAATTATATTTTACAAAATTACCAGAACCTTTTAATTAAAAAATAATAAAAAGTTGGAATGAAGCGGAATTAACGGACACCTTAGGAGCTAGAATGAAAATCTTGCAACGATGGTTTATGAAACTATGTGAAAAACATAAAGAAGAAATAAAAATGGAAAAAATATTAATAAAAAACTTATCATGTTGCAAAAATAAAACAACACCTCAATTTGGTTGTATGGATAGGTATTATAAAAATAGAAAGAAATATAATAAAAAATACAAATCAAAATATAAATATAAAAAACCAAGAAGAAGATACTATGTAAAAAAACTATAAAACCAAAAGACCATATAGACCAAAAAGAAAACTAACGGAATGTACTTGTTATAATTGTGGAAAATTAGGACACATAGCTAGAGATTGTAAATTACCTAAAAATCCAAAGAACAAACAAATATCAAAATAATAATAGACGATGAAAAATATACACAAATAGAGTACGTAGATTATGAATTAGAAAGCAATGATAGTACATATGAATTATCGGAAAATGAAATAGATAATGACATAGAAATAGAATCAGATAATGAATTCTATAATATAACAAATGACTGAAGTAGATATACAAATAATAAATAAAGAAGAACACCAAGATGAAGAATCTTTAGAACAAAAAATAATATTTGATAATAGTATATTTGAACAAATTAAAGGAAAAGAATTAGACCTAAGCGTGGCAAAAATATTCGAAATACCAATAATAAGAAACTGGTTTAAAAGACAAAAACAAGAATATTATGTAGTAAGTCAAAGAGAACATATCATAGATTGCAAATACACTAAAGGAAAGGCCAAAATACCAATAATAAATAAACGAATAATAAATAAAGAAATACAAGATATTAAGGCTAAAAATCCAATTAAATATGTACATTTAGGAGGAACAGAAGTATTAATAAAAGCATGTTTTAGAGAAGGGATAGATACATCCATAGAAATATACTTAGCGGATGATAGAATTATACAACCCATAGAAAAAAGTATAATAAGTGCAGTAAGAGGTAACCTCATATACCAAAAATTTAAATTTATAATAAGTGTCAACTACTCAGTAGCAATAAATGACAGAAATATAGATAAATTACTAGTATTATACTGGCGAATGTCAGGGATAGAACTAGCCCCAGGAAGTAAAATATTTACAGCTAGATGTAAAAACTTATATGTTCTAACAACAAAACATAAAATAACAGCAAAAAATAAAATAGATTAAATAAAAATAGAAGATCCCTTTGAAAGGATAGTTACAGTCATAGATAAAAATGATTATAGTTATAATGAAATTGATATAGAAGAAGATTTAGAAATAGTAAAAGAAAGACTAAGCACATCGAAAAGGATAAACAATGAGATACCCCAAATATCATCAAAAATGAGTACCTCAAGAAGAATATATAAAACTCTACAAAAATCAATAGAAGAAGAAATAAAACCACATCATTACTACATAACGGGAATAATAGAACAAGGAAAATATTTAATACTAATAGATACAGGACGAGAAGAAAACTATATTACAAGAGAATTAGTGACAGAAGACGAGATAATAACTATTGAGCAATTATTCCTCAAATTACCAAAAGCATTAATGTATACCGAAGAAACTACAGAAAAGGAAATAATCATTTGAGGAGTACCAATAGTGATAAAATTTAAAATATACCAAGGAGATGAAAATATCATTTTAGGAATAAAATGGCAAGAACAAGTAAAACCATATAATCTAGAAGAAAAACAGTTAACAATAAATTATGAAAATAAAAGCGTAATAATAAAAAGAACCTTAGTATGAAAATATACATACTTGCAAAGATAATAATAGAGGGATATTACAACATATATTATACACCAATGATAGATACGGGAGCAAAAACTAATATATGTAAATACAATTGTTTACCAAAAGATAAATGGGAAAAATTAAAAACACCGATAGTAGTAACAGGATTTAATAATGAAGGAAACATGATCACATATTAGGCAAAAAATATAAAAGTACAAATATGGGATAAGATATTAACTATAGAGGAAATATATAACTTTGAATTAACTACAAAATATATGTTATTAGGAATGCCGTTTTTAGAAAAATTATACCCACATATAATAACAAAAACACACTGGTGGTTCACAACACCATGTAAACAAAAAATAGGAGCAAAAAGAATAAATAACAAAAAACGAAAGACAACAGAGTGGATAAAAGGAAGTGAAAAAATTACACAAAAATTAGAAAATATAAAAGAAGAAGACCCTAAAATAGAATTAATTATATTCTCTATAGATAAAGTAAAAATAATCCAAGATAAGTTAGAATTATTATATAGTGAGGATCCTTTACTAGGATGGGAGAAACATAAAACAAAAGTAAAAATTGAGCTAATTGATAATAATAGTATAATAACCCAAAAACTATTAAAGTATAATTTTAATGATTTAACCGAATTTAAGATACATATAAATGAATTACTAGAAAAAAGATATATACAAGAAAGCAATAGTAAGCACACAAGCCCGACATTTATCATAAATAAACGTAGTGAACAAAAAAGAGGAAAAAGCAGAATGGTTATTGTTATAGAAATTTAAATGCAAAAACTAAAACATATGATTATCTGATACCAAATAAAATAGTAAAGATAAGACAAATACAAGGATATAATTATTTTAGCAAATTTGATTGTAAATCAGAATTTTATCACTTAAAACTAGAAGAAGAATCAAAAAAACTAACAGCATTCACTATACCACCAGGATTCTATGAATGGAATGTATTACCATTCGGATATAAAAATGCACTAGGCAGATATCAACACTTCATGGATAACCACTTTAAACAGTTAGAAAATTGTGTAGTATATATTGATGATATATTACTATATTCTAGAAACAAAGATGAACACATAAGATTATTAGCAAAATTCATACATATTATAGAATATTCAGGCATAAGTCTAAGTAAAAAGAAAACAGACATAATGAAAAACCAAATAGAATTCTTAGGAATACAAATAGATAAAAATGGGATAAAAATGCAAACACATATAGTACAAAAAATAATTAACTCAAATGAACAACTAGATAAGAAAAAGAAATTACAATCATTTCTAGGACTAGTAAATCAAGTAAGAGAATATCTACCAAAATTAGCAGAGAATTTAAAACCATTACAACAAAAATTAAAGAAAGATGTAGAATACCAGTTTGATAAGAAAGATCAAACACAAATACAAAAAATAAAATTATTATGGAAGAACCTACCTAAACTATACTTTTCGGATGAAAATAAAAAATTTACTTATATAGTAGAATCAGACGCCAGTGAAAAAAGTTATGGAGGAGTATTAAAATATAGGTATGGAGACGGAAAAATAGAACATCATTGTAGATATTATTTAGGAACATTTACTAATGCAGAAATAACATGGGAAATAAATAGGAAAGAATTATATTCGGTATATAAATGTTTATTATCATTTGAACCATATATTGTATATAACGAATTTATTATAAGAACAGATAATACGCAAGTAAAATGGTGGCTAACAAGAAAAATACAAGATTCGGTAACAACAAAAGAAATAAGGAGATTGGTATTAAATATATTAAATTTTACATTTACAATTGAAGTAATAAAAACTGATAAGAATGTTATTGCAGATTACCTATCACGACAAAGCTACTCAGACTGAGACTGAGGAAGAAGATACAATCAAAAAGATACTCAAAGCTATTACTACACTTTGTACAAAAGTGGATAGTATGGACAACGAGATACAAAGCTAAAGACTAATGAAGATAATCTAAAGTCTAAAGCTCGCCAGCAGCATGACTATAAAAATGCGGAGCTACGTCGATCGAAAGACGGGAAAAAATCCAGCGATAAAAGGAGACGATGGGAAACTCCTTAAAACCCATAATGTTTGTTTAAATACAGTTGCATGTACAAGCAAACAAGTTAGCGATAAACAACATAAAAATGCGAAGTTAAACCAGCTATTCGCAAAACCATTTACCCAAAGGACACCTAGACATACGTCCATAGAACCACAAACATCTACAAACGCAGATAGTTTGCAAAACCAAAATGAGAAAAAGATATATAACTACATCACACGAACCTATATTGAAAATATACACAAAATTCATACTTATTTAAACCTTAACCCCAGGTCAACTACAAAAGAACCAAACAAGGATTATTTGACACAAAAGCTACATGGATTTTAACAAGCTAATTGTACAGCCAAAAACTAACGCTAATTTAGTAAGAACATATTACAACTAAGGACTGTTAAATATCGTATACACATACGACGGAAAAGAAGTTAGTGGAATACCAGAACTACACAATGCATTCGTCACATACAAGAGAGTTACACAAGGAAATTTATTTTATATAAAATTCTATACAGCACCAGCGGAGATATTATACGAGGAAATAAAATCTCCAATATAGGTTATCAAGATACGACTAACTAAAGATATGATCATACCCGAAGACATCGAACAACAAGAAGAGATATGCAAAATAGAGATACCAAGTTTTTATGCCAACAAAAGAATAATTGGTATATCAACTATCATACATGAACTAGCAAATAATTATTTAAACGGAAACGGTATATGGAGCTACTATGCAAGAGATCAGCTAATGATTTATTCCAATTCAAGGGAGCTAAGGAAAGCAGATATGGATGAAGTCCAGAGATGGATTTTGTCATTACTTAAGCCAGAAGAATGACCTATATTTTTGACAGTTTTAAATTTTAAATTTGTGGGCCACTATAAATATTTTGTAAAAGGTTTAGGAATCCCATAGTGTAGAGATCAAATTACATTCCATTCCTATTCTTTTCTAATTTACAAAAATTCCCTAAAATTGTTGTCATCTAGATACATCCCATTAATTTGGATACATCACATTTGATACATTAGACAACTAGTTTGTTGAGATTAAAAAGGAAATCTAATATAAAATTAAATCTTAGTTCACCAAATCATGCAAATCAAATTGATGTCAATCTCTCCCAAATAACAACTCTAAATAGTTTAATTTTTAAATTTTCTTCTCACAAATATTTCTCAAATCGTAATAGATTAAAAAAAAATCGATAATTTTATATAGTTATGTATCATATGAAAAAAACTATGAATATGATATCCTCTGATTTATTTATAAAATAGTGTTGTAGATATTTAACAACATGTGATACATCACAACATCTGATACACCACAACATCTGATACATAACTATGTTATGTACATAATAAAGTTATAACACAGTTATGTGTCATATACATAACTATGAATATGATACAATCTAATTTTATTACAAGACATTAGTGTTTATGTATCAACAATAATATTTGATAGTGTCTACATAGACCTAGTCTTCTACTAGTTGAATAAGGCTGGGTATATGTATCGTTAGTTAAAGAAAATGAAATTTGTAATAGTTGTGTATCTAATACATAACTATGAACATGATGCATACTAATTTATGTTTCAATAAACTAGGGTCATGTATCAAAACTAATAATTGAAAGCGTTATTTTATACATGATAAAATTGTAATGTATCATAAAGGTGAAACCGAATGAATTATACAGTAATTTAAGTATCAAATCAATTATATACATTAAAAGATTTGCTGAAAGCAACAAAGAAAAAAATGAATGCATTATACATTAATTTAAGAAACAAAAATGACTAGATACAGTAAAAAATTGAACACGTGTATCAGAAAAAGATGAACAACAAAAAATAAATAAATAATTCAACAATCTGATTTGCTGAAAGCAAAAGACGAATGATGAAGAAATCCTTCTAACTTTCTCTTTTGCTCTGTATCAACTTCCATAGCTTTTTGTCACTTTCAATAATGGCGTCACCCATGGATCTCGACCCAAAATCCTTATCGGAGCCACCAACAACTCGACCCTTTCCTCATTTTTAACCGGTTTTTCCACAATCAATTTTGAAGTTGAAGATGCATCCTTCATCGACTAAATTTGTAGATTTGAAATTGCCATTGATAAATCGGAAAGAGAAAAGATTTGAAATTTGAAAATAGACTGGTGAATAATTGGTGATACCATGGAGTGATTTTAGGCATGAAAAAAAGGATAAAAAAAATTGGGGGTGATAGTATACTGATGTATCCAAAAAAAGCAAGGGAGATTATGGAAAAGAGAAATTTTCGGAATTTTTTGGAATGGTAGGGAGTAATAGATAATAAGGTAAAGATGATATGTAGTCAGATAATTTTTCCAAATATTTTTGTAGAGTTTATATTTGTATTAGTTATTACAGTCTCTAGGATATCGTGTACGAATAAGTTCTCACTTATTTGTTGTTTTTGGGAAAATTTCGATAATATCTTAGAATAGTTTCTACATCATTTTTGTAGGAAATTACGATTTGATTATCTTATTGTTGTTGTTTACAGAATTAAGAATAGTTAAATTCTATACTAAGGTTGTGAGACTGTCACAATCCAAAATTTAAGGTATGATGAAAACCTTTGCTAATCCCACCAATAGATAAGTCAAACCACCACTCAACACAACAAGTAATAAAGCGAAAGAAGTAAAAACAAATAACTTATAAAGAATTTTTTACCAAACTAAGTCATTATTTAAACCAATTCATACATTGTTAAATTTTTTTACAAAACTAGTATAAACGTAATTCTCAGTAACATTTTAGAGTATAATTTATTTTAAAAAATTCATCTATGTGAAATATTGTGGCTGACAACGTTAAGTTTAGAACTGTTACTAATATTAATGTTTTCAGCCTAATATGTTACTCTGAGTAACGTTTTAAGCTTTAAACGTAATCTAGGCCCACATCAATTATTTGTCACCCCACTAAAATATATGGTGTCGTTTGTCTTATCAATTGTGAGTTTTAATTTCAAACACATTTACCTTCAATCGTGAGTTTTAATTTCAAACCCATTTACCTAAAACCCTTATGCAATTAGAGAAATTTCCAACCCTTCCACATGCGATTCAAGAAATCTTCAGCGAAATCTTCAACGCTTATTCACTTGCAATTCAAAATTGTCTTAGGCTTCAAGATTAATTGAGAAAGTTATTGTTCAACTCTCTTGAAGACATCCGAAGCTCGGTATGAAGTGTTGTCAGAAGCTTGAAGCACGAATTTCCTCTAGAACAACTTGATTTCAAAATATGAAGTTTCATTATAAAAAGATGATTTTGTTACTCTCTTTTCTCCCTCTTAAATTATAGAATTTATGATTTCTACAAATTGCAGTCCTCCAACCGTCTAGGTATTATAAAGAAGGAAGATTCACAATAATTATTTCCATAAACCTTATGAAAAGCTTGGAACATAGTAATCTTTCTTTTTTTGAGGTATGTTTTTTCCTCATAAAACAGTTGAAGAAATGCTTGAATTTAAGAATTTCTATCTTCTCATTTTTATATCATTTTAGTTGTGTGTTATTTAGAAGATTCATGTATGTTGTAAAGTGAACGTTGAAAAATATTCTTTTCCAGTAAAACACTTGCACCAAAAGGAGTAATTTCTACTTTCTTGTTTCTTTTAATTTTTCTAAAGAGAGTGAAAATTAAGTTATCTAACAATTTTTGTACTACAATTGAGTTTGGTTTGATATAAGAGGGAGAAAAAGATTGGGGAAATAAAAGGTTTGGTTGAGGAATATTTAAGGGAAGAGGAGATGAAAGTAGAATGCCAAAAGTCTCTTTTTGGCATCTCTCTGCCTTTTTTTCGGACTTTCTTTTTTGCCTCTTTTAATTATTTCATTTTGGCAGCAAATAACATGTATGTGTTTGAGGAGTAATTGGCGTGACGTGCTAGTACTAGTTTAAAAAATTTAGTGGATGTTATATGTTATTGTCTATTTAATAATTTCAATTTCATATGTGATTTTGGTAGTTTTATGGCAGGTAATAATGCATACCAACTAGACCCCGGTCCACTTGAATCATCTGTATTAACAGAACAACTCACCCATAGATCATGGGATATATGAGATGGAAATGTTAATATGATTCTAAATACGAGGAGGTGTGATGGTAAATTTTGGGACCTTGTAAAGAAATATCTCATCACTCCTCAAGTCTTAGAAGTGATTCAATTATCTAGATTGTATGGTGTTTATAGGTCTCATTGGCCTATGATTGATCGTAGTTTAATCACTTCACTAGTCGAAATATGACGTCCTGTGACACATACATTTCACTTTAGGAACAGGTGAGGAAACTATCACTTTGCAAGATGTAGAGGTGTTGTATGGCTTACTTGTGAATGGTGTTCTTGTCCTTGATAATGAGCCAATAAGGACTATAGCATATTGGCAAAATATTTGTCAACGATTATTAGGTTTTACCTCAAGACTTCAACCGTAATAGCATTAAGGTCTCTGCACTTAATGCGCATATGCTAGGGCAACCACAATTGTCGGGCATTGCAACACAAGATATGGATTATCACGATCCAGGGGTACCCCCTAGAAGTAACATGGCGTACTTGACCCCAAAGGGGTCGCATACAAGCCCTAGCATAGTCATAATATAAGATCATAGAAAATACGGGAAATTTAAAAGCTTTGTTTAAACAAACAATCGAAAAGCATTTCATTAAAGCGAAAGTTTTTACTAAGTCTATGTCTCAATCCATCTATGAATAACGGGAATAAAAGTCTTGGGACGCAACCCATAATAAGTCTAAAACATAGGAAATGACATAAATGAACATAGTGGGTTTGTCCTCGAAACTATGAGGACTCACCAATTCTTCAAGTCTTCAAACGCCTTAGAAACCTAGCTTCCAAAGCAACTCAATCTCCAACACCCTACATTTGATTAGAATGTAGGCAATATGCGTTAGTACAAAATGTACCAAGTATGAAAGCTAACACAACATCATAAGAGCATCTCAAATATTTAGTCAACATAAGACATAAGCATAAGAGATAATAACATGATCATAACACAATCAACATAGCCATAGAATAATTATCAACACAAGCATCATATAAACATAATTCAACATAAGATATATTTAATGAGCATAGGAGATACATCATGTTCTTGGCATAGTCTATACTTAGACTTTCATGGTTACATACTTTGACCTTAAGTCCTTCACATTACAAGAGAACTACTTCACAAGCCACCTCCAAGTATACTTGTGCAATGCAAGGATTGCATCCCATACTACCATCCAAGCTAAGTACCTCTCTTTGGTCATTCTTGGTCATAGTCCACCTTCACATTCAAGACTTAGGTCTTCATGTCATCTTAATTATAATATATGTACATGGTCAACTATTAAGCTTCTCTATGCCATAAGGGCACCATACTTCTAAATAACCCCAAGACACACTTGTGCAATGTATGAAAGACATCACATACTACCCTTCACACTAAGCATAGCCTTGAAGTCATCCTAGTCATATTCACCCTACTTTGGCCTCATTATTAGCTTAACTCTCATAACTAAGGAGATCTCTCACCTTTAGTCAACTATAAGTAGGAAAGGCAACTCTAGCCCAATCCTATCTCAAGACTCCTCTTTAGTGACCCTAAGTCATACTTGTGCAATGCATGCATAGTACCCCATAATACTATACATGCTAAGTACTACCTTTAGGTCCTCATACTGTAATGACCCGAGAGCACCCCCTAGCCGTTAAATGCGTATTCGACCTCTCGGAGGTCTCATACAAGCCTTAGCATTCATTCATCGCATAGATCATAAAAGTCACTAAGAATTTAAAAACTTTCCTTACAAAGAAGACATTTAATTAAAAATAGCAAGCGGAAGACTTTCTAGACTTTATACATGATGTCTCAAAACCATCTAATACTTGAATACAACAATGGGACTAAGCCCATACAAGACTTAAACACAATACTAGAAATACATCAAAAGGAACATGTAGGGTATTGTCCTTGAATCTATGAGGACTCACCAAGTCTTCATCGTCAACACTTAAAAACATATCAAGTAGCCATGACATGTCACCATCTCCCAATCCCTACACTTTAGTCAAAAAGGGAAAGAAAGGGGTTAGCACAATTAAGTACTAAGTATGAAGACCATGCAAAAACATGTTTCAATAGACATTTACAAGGAATATATGCTTTCATATCATTTTTGATAAAACCTTCACTTCACAAGTATAAGAGATATAATACAAGTCAACATTCACATATAAGACCATAGCCAACCATACACATACTCAACATATCCATATCCAATCCATGCTTAACTTTATAGGAACACATGCCATTTCATTACCATAGGACCTCTACCAAATATAACCTTAAGACACGCTTGAGTGAGACAAGAAGTGACCGCCCATACAACCTCTTCAAGCACACTTAAGTGTTCCTCAAGATTACCTTAGATAAGGGCATTGCCTTTACAACATAACATCAATAGACCAACATTCTTTAAGAAACCACCTAGGAGACCTTCAAGCACATAAGGGGACTTTCACATAATAGTCGTTAGGCTTAGAGAACTCACTTTGGTATCTTCAAAGCCTACTCGTGCAATGTGTAGATAGCATCCCATACTACTACCTACACGTTGTAGAACCTATCCAATAACTATAGTACACATCCCATGTGATGGGAATAGGCATAACTAAAATAGACCATACTAGCTAGGCATCGAATCCGGAGTCTATCCTACTCCGTGGAAGTTGTTCTACTTGCCAAGGGTAGAACTAGTAAGCAACCCATGTAGGCACATGGTTTGGGGGATGTCCAAGGAAGTTCATTGTGCCTAATATCATACTCAACTAGGCCACCTTCCTAACCGCATCCACTCGGTGCTAGCCTTGTTTCCCATAGAATATCCAATCACATATGTACTAGATAGGGTTCATTTTCTAGTTCAACCAACTCATAGTACCTCTTCCCAAGAAAGGAACTATTTCTTAGTCATAACCAATCAAGGTTCATAAGGATAGCTCATTTAACTTTCTTAGATAAGGATTCTCATGTCGTTCCGGCTCCATCCATCTCTAAGTCTATCATTTCACTCAAGAAGGGAACATCGCCCTAAGGCCCATCCTTCAAGGTTATACATTTACTTAGGAAAGCTAGACTTATAAAAGGGCACCATTTCTTAATTCTGCCGATTCAAGTCTTGGCCTAGAGTTCCTCTTTTAGCATTTATAAAAAGGGAACCATTTCTTAGTTCTAGCCCACTTCACACATTCATGCATTCAAGACTTTAAGTAACAAGAAGAGACACTTTAGTCTACTAATCAAGTCACAACATTATCATTTGAGGACACTTCATAATCCAACATCATCACATATATACATCATGAGAAATCATACTTTAAATCACAATGCTATCCACTTTACATAGGATCATCACAAGATCACATAAACTCATTCACATCATATCTTCACATATAGCTTCACATAACACTTTATATATAGCTTCGTATAGAACTTTACCTATTAGCTTCATATAAAACTTTACATATAGCTTCATTTAGATATGAACACAATAATACAACCATACTCATATAATGCCCTTCATGGCCACAATCATAATTTAAAAGCAACAAGCAACACTTCCACCAAAGGTGGATCCAACCTAAGAAGCAATTATAGCAATATTAAGAGATCAAGCCATCTTATCACCTTTCAAAGGCCATAAGGCACAATACTCAATTCCATGCCACTTATACAATATTCATCAAGTTAGGTCAACTTACCCTCTTTCCATGGCTATCTTCATCATCCTCATATTCCAACAATTAGCAATACAATAACAATGATAATAACAACATTCAACTATACAAGCTAAGCTAAACAATATCCAATAACCAACATAAAGGCTAAGTCCCAATTTATGACTATTCAAGGCTACTACCTCACATTATACAATTCAATAACAATTTCCAACAATTCAACATAGCTAAGATCATATAAGAACAGCCCACATCAAACCACTAAAAAATCCTTCATCAATTACTCAAAATCAATAGACCCACTTTTGACTAAATTTAGAGAATTTGAAAAGACATGGGTTCATGAAGATTTCTTTCTTAAAACCATCAATAATCATTAATAACAACATAAAACATCATTTAAAAGGTTTTCATGCAAGAAACCATGCTAGAATTGAAATTAGGGTTTTTGGGAGAACTTTAAAAACACTTTGATTTATCTCCTTGAATGGAAGAGGAATCAAGGATAAAGAATCCCCATACCTTAACCTTCATGAATCCCACGAAATTTGAGAAGAAAACACTTGAAACCTTCAACCCTAGCTTTAACTTGACCTAGCCTCCAATGGAGTTCTAGAGAAAACTTTTGGGGAGAAAAGGGGTTTGATTTGGAAGAATGAATTCTAAAATACAATATACAACTTTAAATGCCTTTAAAATACTTAAAAACACCTAAAACAATAACCCACATATTACCCAAACTACCCCTCACTTAGTTGGACCTTTTAAACAAGTCTAACTTGAGTTTTATTTTCACAGATTTCGTCGGGAAACAAGTCCGCAACGCGGAGGTGTTTCCACAAGTTTCTGAAAATTAAATTTTGAGACAGAAGAGTCTGCGACACGTTCGCAACGCAGACCAAACATTTGGCCCTTGGTGGAGCTAGTCCGCAATGCGGACATGCTCCCTCCAAGCACAACTTCAAGCTGCCTTGGCAGCTTGCTTGGCTAAGGTTGGGGTCCTCTTCGGGGACCCTTAGGGTGGGTGGAACCCGGGAAGTCATATCCAAATGTTTTGACCCTAAAAACATTTATTAAGACACTAGGGTCACCTCCACTGATTTTAGACTCCAAACATCACAGAAAAACATGAACATACTAGAACACACCAACACGTAAAAGACTAGTTTCAAACGTCTTGGTCGTCCCTTGATGTTTGACTTCCAAACTCTTTAAACTGACTAAAAGGGATATTCTTCATTATTTTAACAAGTTATTAATGCATAAAATCCATGTGAGGCTCTACTTTATCCTACTTCATTTTGAGGGGTGTTACACATACTAACACTTCTATGTTTGGAACGTAATTCCTCTCTTAACTTTAGAACACTATGAGGTACTTCATTAAGCACATCTTAGTTCATATATGCTTTAGAAAACTATGAGATACTTCTCAAGCATGTCCTAGTTCATAGGATATGAAGATTGCTACTAAGAACCTTAACTCAACTATGTGAAGGTTCCCATCTCATGAGACCTAACTTTGGGAAAACCCACACTCTACTACGTAAGAGTTCCCCATTTTTACTTGGATAGTCCTCACATCAACTAGGTGTGGCTCTCCTTTCTTCTTGGAGTCCGAACCCTATCTTGTGTGACACTCCATCTCACTGTCAATATCCATTTGGAGCCAAACATACACCCCAAGGTTTACTTATTAAGCCTTGCTCAACACTCATCTCTCATGGAAGGATGTCCTTGAAAATCCATCCATGTTCAAGTGATTCTATCACTTTCATCTATCAAGCATTCACAAAGTAGATTAGGTGAGTATATGCCTTTCACCACAAATCCACCTATTAGACTTCTATTCTCTTTTAGGCTTTACTCTCAAAGCCCTAGTGATTCAACATTCATGACTACAAGCCTTACTCTCAAATCCTTGCTTCATTATATCATCATTCATATCTAGATTACAAGACATACATGTAATAAGCTTCATCTTAAGCAATTCTCATCACACTCTTCATTACTAGGTGATTCTTAGTCATAACTCATCATAAAGGTTCAAATCCATCTTTACAAGTCAAGACCCATCATATTCAATAAAGTCTAGTTCAATTCATAATTACATGCTCCTAACCTTGAACAAATACTACTCATGTCATTGATTTAAGAGAGTCACTTTGAACCTTCAATTTGACCTCTAATGGCATAAATCCACAAATATCACATTCATCAATTTAGACTAGGGTTACCACAGAAATCACAAGAAATCATCATAATATCATACAACAATGCTAAATCAATCATAGTTGAGTACTATCCAACCTTTTGGAATCATACTCAAACTCTACCCACACGTTGAAAGAAACCCTAGCTTAGATTGGGGTTTTCTTCTCAATTTGGGGGAAACTAGGGGGGGGGGTCCATGGGTGGAAGAACCCATGGATGATTAAGCTTCACATACCTTTAATCAAAGCCCTAGCACAAGCTCTCAACAATGGACCTTGTTTTTGACCCAAGCTTCAAGCTCTATCTTCTTCTTCAAAGGGGGTTTTCTAGAGAGAGAAATATTCTATGGAGAGGATGAAGTTGGGTTTTATTTAGATTCTAGGGAGAATGATTTAAATGAGGTAAACTTAGGTCTAATAAGCTTATATAGTTTCTAGGAAATGAATAGAATAATGTAGGGTCAACTTTGGTAAAGAACTAAGGACCTAAAACGTTTTGACTTAAAATTTTGCCCCTTGCCCGCTTGAGCTCACCCTTTGCACCATTGGCTCACCCAATATTCCAGTGAGCTTGGAATTTGGGCAGTCCACTAGGCGATCTAGGGAGCTAAAGGGCGATCTATGGAGCTAAAGGGCGATTCGCCAACCTGGTTGGCGAGTTGCGACTTAGCACTCCCTTTGCTCTAGAATCTAGGACAAATGGGACAGCCCACTAGGCAATCATAAGGCACAAGGGCGACTCGCCCAACCCTTTGGGCGATCATGAAGTCCAATCGCCAAAAGACCCCTCAAAGAACAAGGTTTCTTTCACTCCTTCTTGCTAGCATAGGTCCTTACTTGACCCTAGACTTCTTCCTTGCTCAATTAAGGTCTAAAACAACCTAGACATTCACTTAAGGGTACACTAACCCATACGATGAGGCTCTAGTTCAGCCTATCATTTTGCGAGTCGTATGGATAATCAAAAGGCTGGGTGTTACATGTTTTGGGTGATTGCTAGTATGATTATGGCAGCTACACATCTGAAAGTTTCTTAAAGCTTATGTATCTTCCCATGCTCGAGGTCATCAATGCAATTAGGCTTATATTTGGGGTAGTGCGACCTTAGCGTGCTTGTATCGTTTTCTCTGTAAGTCCTCACAAAGTAACCAAAATGAGATAGTTGGATTTCTAACACTACTTCAAGTATACTTAATATCTAAATAATTCCTTATTAATATTTCTTGCAGTTTAATTACCTAAATTATATATATTATGATTAGATTTGGGCATGGGAGGAAGTTACTGTCCTTAGACCCCAGGTAATAGCACAAAGAGACAACAAAAATATTTTTCCAGCTAGTTTACCTAGGGATCCACATGCTACTAGATGGTACACACATTTTAGTTGGACCAACACTACTAAGAATGTGTTGAAAGTGTTTAGGGATGCACTTGATTCTATGATGGAAGATAATGTACGATATAATATCAGTTTTGTTTTAATTTTCATGTAAATTGTAGTTTAAACTCATTTGTTTATTCTTTTCATGTAGTTTATTTGGGAACCATACTCTGATGATTTAATTGAGAGACTTCCTGACTATTGTCGTATTGGACGAGATATATGGCGTGTCAGAGATCCAATTTTTTGTTGGGATGTTATCGAGGTTCACTTGTCTGATCGAGTTATGAGGCAATTTGGTTGAAACAAATGATACCAACTCCATTTTATTTGGTTCAACACATTTTCACCATGATCGTCGGGGAAGACCAAATACAAATTGAGAGTTAGAGAATGCATAATGGTTGCCTCTTTGGAACCAATGACTTCAATGTATTTGTGATGCACCAGTATATTGTGAACCACTTCGGTACGATGACCCCTACCTTATTTGGTTTAGACTCATTACTCATCTTTTTATTGGTAATCCTACTCTACGTCCTCAACAACAACAAGGTTATGTGCCAAATTCAACGGTATTCTAGTTGTCCTTAGTCGATTGGGACAACAATAGAATTCATTACTTCTCATTCTAAAACTCGGAGATAGCCAATATGCCTCATGGCCAACTAGTGAGAATGACCCCGAATATATTGCAACATAATTCTCTATTGTGAAATACTCTCTAACAAAATTTCTAGCTAGCCCTCTCATTCTATCAGTTACCTTCATGATATGTGAACATGGGAAGTGCAAATTAATCCATTTTGCACAATCACATTTTCTTTCATTTAGTGAAACACAGTAAGGATTACCACCAGTACCATCAACCTAACCTGTATTAGATCTAACCTCGTATACCCCTATAGGTATATTCCAATAAAAAAAGTTCCTTTTTGAACTTTCACAATTCTTCTCCCACTTCATTTTGAACCTCCCAGTCCATAATTCATTTTGTTCTACAAGTTGGTGCGCTATTTAAGACCTACGGGTATACCATTCAATAGTTTGCTCCAATAAAAGTCTAACCATAGCAGTGACAGACAAACCTCGTGCTTTTTTCAATACTCCATTGAATGACTCTGAAAGATTTGTTGTCAACACTCCTTTTCTTATTCCAAATCATCATGGCTAACTGTGCATTTGTCCAAGGGAATTTCCATGAGGTATTCATGTGCTTCGACATTTTCTTCTGTAATTTTCCACATCAAGGATTCAAACTTCCTTACTTGACGGGCTGAAGCAGCCCTCCATATCAATCTGTTGAGGTCCTTGTTTGGAAATTTAGATTGAAAGTTGCTCTTCAGATGCCTTAAGCAAAATCGATGCATGGTTCGAGGCTCTTGAAATCGCCGCAACTCATGCAAACTAGTTAAGATTCCTTTTTCCCTATTAGATATAACACATATATCCTGTCTACTTTTTATCACATGTGCACTCAAATTTCTAAAAAACCACTTCCATGCATCTTTTGACTCTTTGTCTACAATAGCAAATGCTAAATGAAGAATGTTATCATTTCCATCTTTTCCAACAACAATGAATAATTTGATCTCATATTTTCCATAAATATGAGTTCCATCTACTGAAATAACAGGGTGACATATTTGGAATCCATCAATACATTGCTTGAAAGCCCAAAATACAAATTTAAAAGTTTTTAGCTCTAATGAACTAATAGACTCTTCATGTTTTGATTCCACAACTATTCCATGGTTTAAGTGTTGAAAAGCTGCAAAAAATTTAGGTAGGTCACTAAATGATTCCTCAAAGTCATCATACACCAATTCAAATGCGCGTTGACGTCCAAGCCACACTTTTATGTATGTCACTTGATGACCAAATTTTTCATGAACCTTTGAAATGATATCTACCACCAAATACTTGTGATTTTTTCTAATTTGATTTAGAAACAGTGATGCAATCAAATTGGTATTTAGGTTGGCGTAGCCGCTAGAAAGCCCTTCAGTCTCACATCTATGATTTTCAACATATTTTCCTATCTTCCAAAGGTTATCTCCAACTTTTTGACCTCGAAGAAACCCAATAAATTATAAAACTTGCATCTCACAACCCATAGACTCTTGGTAGATGTTACCACCTTAAACTCCTTATATTTGTGCAAACTCCAAATCGTTACAATATCTTTTTTTCCTTCCTCAGACCAAACAGAACCATTTTCCATCTCAGATTCACATGTAGACATGAAAATGTCTTCCTCATTCTCTAATGTCAAATAGGGTATGTCATGATTTTGTATTTCTGACACACCATGTTCATGATTATGAAGATTTACACCATTTTGAGAAAAAAAATCTCTAATATCATCGATATCTTCATCATGTTGACTTTCATCACCATCTTTTTAAGGTTCATCTTCCTCCTAACTTTCATCACTAATTTCAGCATTTACATCATTATACTGATCAACGTTGGTCTCATTATACTGTAAAAAAGTATTAGTTAAATTCTAGCAAAATTATGAATATAGAAACTTGTTTTACAAGCGATAATTTGTACTCTAAAAGATTAGTTCTTCTATTAATAAGAGATAATTTGTACTCTAAAAGATTATTTCTTCTATTAATAAGAGATAATTTGTGTATACTGACAATAAAAATTAGCTTCTTAAATTGTTACACTAAAATTCAGTAAAATATAGATTTGTTGTTTTACCTGACCTCATATTCCATGTGGCTATTATCAATATGCATTTGACTACTTGAGCCTTCACCAAATGATCGATGAGTATGACCATGCATAGACAATTGTTGGATTGATGGTTGAACAATTGGTTCTACAAAATGAGGTTGATTGGAAGTGTTAAAGCCATAATTTTGAGCCAATAAATTCATGTGATAACCATGATGACCACTAACTTGAAATACAACATTTCGATTTGTTGATTTGGTCTTTACGTACATCTCCAAAATATTTATATCAATCTTATCCGCAAATTTTCGAGGGATGAAAATAAATTGTAACAAAGATTGGTCATTCTCAATTTTAAACTCAATGAACCTTGTATTGTTTACCTTGAATTGAACATGGATATTTTCCAGAAATATCCATATGAATATTATCACTATTTGTTCCCATTTACTCATGCAACAATCCGACCAATTCAACATATATACATGCTAATAATCATTTTAGCACATTCAGTATACATGAATCCATTCATATCCGTCATTATTTCACCATCCTAGTACAAAGCAACCATCACATTATGTTCAAAGCTCGTCATCTTTATCCTACACATAAAAATAAGATATTTTTTTAAAATTAATAGTAATAAATTAGAAAAATAATTTTAAAGTTATAGTAAGAACTTAACATAATATGATAAACTTGCCTTATTTAATTCATACCTGATGAAGTTTTGTGAATATTATTTTAACAACGCACATAGTAAAAGTCTTGCTGAATATTGTTGGAACTTGCAAAATATTCCTTACAACAACATTTATTTTATAATCACATGTGGTTAGTTTGAAAAATGGAGGAATATGACTTTAACGGAGTGTTGTAACTGACAGTCACTTTTTAAGGTAAAACATTCTTGTGAGTAACGTTTTATAGCTAAATTTGCAAGGTTCGAAGGCCCGTGATTGGATTCTTAATAAACATTTCCGTCAGTAACAGTTTCGGTGTAAAATGTAACTATGAGTAACATTTTAGGTGTAAAACGTTATTATGAGTAACGTTTTAAATTTGTAGGATTTGATTCTGCATTTGCAGGATTGGATTTGGTGGCCAGTGATTGGATTCTCAATAAACATTATTGTGAGTAACATTTTACACCTAAAATGTTTCTCACAGTAATGTTTTAGCAAACGTTACTCAGAGTAACATATTATGTTTAAACGTTTATTCATTTAACTTCGTCAACTCCGTGAGTTTTTGTCCGTTGAATTTTTAAAATAAAAATACCCTAAAATGTTACTGAGAAATACGTTTATTCTAGTTTTGTAAAAAAAAAATTTAAAATGTATTATTTTAATGAATTGGTTTAAATAATGGCTTAGTTTGGTAAAAAAATCAACTTATAAATAGGTCTTAAAAATCAATTTCATAGATATAAATATTAATTGCAGAATTTAACAAAAATACTCAAACCTAATGTAACAAATATAAGATATTCTAACTGAATACAATCATTTTCAAGCTACAACTTTCTGAAATATTAAAGACAAAAAAATAAAGATAGAGGTAATATGACATCACTGTGAACGGCAAGTAACTCACCAAGCTCCTGAAGAATATTGCCTTGAATCAAACAACTAAACTTGCTAGTACTAAAATATACATCAAAAGATACACTAAAAGTAGTACGATTACAAAAATATTATATTCATAGGCATCATAAGCTAAACGAGCAAGCGTTGACAACTATATATATCGTAGAAAGAATGCTAATAGTATAGGTAAGTCAACAGAACAATTCAATAATTAAGAAAACACAACTATGAGCAGCTGACCAGAATTATAAAATAAGTCAAAACACAATAAAAACAAATATTCGAGCAGTACAAAGAAAAATAAAATAATGATATATGCAATGCAATGGCCGATGAACCTATACACCTCGTTCATATATTACGATGTGAGGTAAGACCTATAGTGTAATCGTAATACCCATATACCCACTCGTAATATTTCTTGTGTAGCTAAAATTTATATTTATCCTCAATATCATTTATTAAAAATTATTTGGAATAATTTTACGTCGAATATATATATTTATCAAAAGTTGTTTTCATAGTACCAAACCTATGATGCATGAAAATGAATATGTATGCATGATCATAGTAATAAAGTAAGTTTAAAATGCACCAAGTATATAACAATGCTTTTCTCACCACAAAATACCATAGGCTATATACCTTCTCAAATAATAGACCTACTTTCAAAACTAGTGCCCTTAGGCACCATTTCATTAGTAAAGCGGATTGATTTCAATATGATGCCCATAGGCAAATAGCTCTCTCAAATATATAGAAAGATTGCATTTAAAACTGTGCCTTTAGGCTAATATTTTCTCAAATAGGAAGATTACTTTCTAAAATGTTCTTAGCCTATTAGTTATAGATCTCATTTCAAACATATGCTCATAGTCCAATAATATAACACTTCAAAGACAATGTATGTAACCATCAACTCATCAAGGTACAATGCGACACAAAAAAAAGAAGTGTAAAACACAACAGATATATTTCGGTCTTTAGAAAAACTATAACTAGTCAGGACTTGCGTAAGAGAAGAGACACCGTAAACTTCAGAGAATCCAATTTATGTGGAAGACTCAGTAAGGTGCGGTATAAAGTCCAATCAATATTCTAGAGCTTCCTACGATCGCACCTTAGATGAGTGCAAATGGCAAGTTGAATGGTATGGTTCCACTTAGTAGCCCAAATTAGCACATAAGTGAGTGCTAATGCTAATATTTCTTACTGCCGTCGCTGCAAGAAATTTCATTATTAAAGACAAATTATTTTATCACATAAAAATCATGTTTCGTCACAAAAAATATGTTGTCAATTTGTCGTCTCTAAACGTTGGTCACTAATAGTATATAAAGACAATTTAGTGTGTCGTCACTAAAACTTTTATATTAACTACCAAAAGAATACTTGTCACCAAAAGCATATCATTTATGGCAAACTTAATTGTTTTAAAAATGTAAATATTTTGTAGCTAAAAATATCATATTTTCACTAAAAGTGTGTTTAATACTGTCAAATTTTATTTTTCACTAATTATAAATTCAATTAGTGACGATCTTGATCGTCTTTAACGTTATGCATAATTTGTAGTAAAAAATATAAGATTCCGTCACTAAAAGATAACAATTTCGTGGTTGAAAATATATTTTTGGTATTTAATAGGCAGTTTTAATGATGATTAATTTGTAGTTAAAAATATAATTATTATTTAAATTTTTTGTGTCACTAAATATAATCAATTCGTGTTAAATAAAATTGTAACAATATGTTTACTTTTTTTTTTTATCCAAAGAAGATATTTTGTGACCTAATATAATTCTTATAACAAATTTAATCCTACGTAAATAGAAATAGTACTATTTAAATTTGTACTTAGACTTTTTATTGTTAATTACATGTCAATTTCAATTGCTAGAAGTACACAATCAATGTAAATAAAAACATCTTTAAATAAAATATCAAAATTCATAAAAACACCGTATACTAATTACATTTATAATAACTTGGAGATAACATTTGAATACAAATTCATTGAGTAGATAAAGTGAAATCACTCAAACCAAAAAAAATCTAATTGAGGTATAAACAATGGCAAATTTAAAAATATAAAATTATGTAGTTTTCTTGTATACCGGTGCTCCACTATCAAAATTTTTCACTCACTTTTTTACATCTTCATTAACTGTGTAAAAGAAAATAAAGAATTTTAATATGTACTTTTTGATATCATGCTGTAAACAAAATATGTATTCAAACTTTAATTCTAAAAAATAACATTAATTAGTGAAATAAATTATAAAATGAGAATAAATTAATTTCTTCTATTCAAAATTATTAAATATTCAAGTTCACAATCAATAAAAACTTATCTCTGTATTGAAATGGTGTCAAGAATTTCTACATTCATTCAACACTATGTAAAAGTTGAATAAAAATTTGGTAAAATAATTGTTCCTTATACTAATTGAAACAAATATTTGAAATTTAATAAAGCATTCGCAAATACTCGATGAACATAATTTGGGGTACTAGATAGAAAGAAAAAAAACAAGAGAGAGCAGTAAAATACCTACAGGAATGGAATGTAGTATTTGTATTTCAGTTGGTCATTTAGATTTAAGTGGATAAATTTTAATTTTAAAAAGGAGGAAAAAAGTGAATGGGTAGTTCCATGTAACGTGGGATGGAAAATGGGAAATGAGTGAGAGAAAATTTAATGCACTGAGTAGGGCTGGCAAGGGGACGGGGACTGTTGGACGGGACGGGGGACACCTTGCCCGAGATTCTGCCGGGACCGGGATTGGCGGGACAAAAATACGTCCCATCCCATCCCACTATATATACGGGATGGGATAGGGTTTGGCGGGACGAGACGTGGGATTTTTATTTTTTTATATGTTTATTTATTTGTATTGAAATTATATGTTATTGAATAACATTTTTAGTCTATTTGGTTTTCAATAACATTTTTAGCTAATAAAGTTTTCAAATTTCAAATTTCAAATTTCAAGTTTCAAGTTTCAAGTTTCAAGTTTCAAGTTTCAAATTTCAAATTTGTTTTTTAAATATTTTAAAGTAATTTAAACTTGAAATTTCAAATGTCAAATTTCAATTTTTAAATTAAGTATTTTAAAGTTAGTTTAGTATATATGTAAATATGTATGTATATATTAAAATTAAAATGCAAGACAATAGTTGTATAAAAAAGACTTGAATAAAGCCTTCAAATTTATTCAATAAAATCTAATTGCAACTTAGAACTTAGAAGTTACAATTTACAAATATTAGTGGAGTAACTAATCTACGCAGCCACCTTCTAGGAAGGGTTCTGTTTCAATAAGTTCTCATATGTAAAACTAATATTTGTTACAAATATTAGATGAGTAACTAATTTACGCAGCCACCTTCTAAGAAGGGTTCTGTTTCAATTAGTTCTCAGATGTAATCTAATATTTGTATTCTCCTTTAAAATTCAATTCTAATTGTCACATCATATCGACGGTAACATCCTCCGGTGTTGGCAAACTTGCTAGAAACTCTTGTGACTATAATTCATCATCACTAGATCCAATTACCGCATTAATTCAAGCTTCTTGTTTGGAACTTAACTTTGGCAAATTATAATTCCTCCTCTCAGCGTTGACCCAGTCTCTAAATAAAATTGATGTTTCCAAACTTTCTTCCGCCAATGAATGTCTATGATCGCCAAGTTGAAACCTTGTCGCACTAAAAGCAGCCTCCGATGCAACGCTCCGCCTCCTCCATCATGAACCATTTTGCTCAAAATTGAAAATGCAGCGCTCCGCCTCCTCCATCATGCTAATAATTCTTCATTGCCATCTTCGTCTTCCACTGTTTCTAAAGATTGATTAAGATATTCTTCAAAATCATCACAGTTAGTACAATTAAGACCAAGAAAACCTCGCAATAACTTGAAATTCGAGCTTTACTATTAGTATTAGAAGTTTGACCAACTTGTCCTTGAGTATTTCCTGTAGTTTTATATTTTTCATACAAAATTTTTGCTTCTACTTTTATGCTAGACTTACACATTTCACAAGTTGGAATTTCTTCCGTTAAATTTGTAAAGTATCATAAAAAGTGTCAACAAGTCCCTGCACACCACGTAATTTATAGTCAGGATGAAGTAAAGTAGCAGTTAAATAAATTTGAGGAATAGGAAAAAAAAATTAAAATTTTTCAACCATACCTTCAATTGCAGCTCTAAATTTTTCAATTTTCTTGTACGTAGAAAATTGAATTGAAATAGCAAAAATATATATCAATACTGATGAAATAGTATGATAATAAATTCCAGAAAACATGGTTGTAGCATCATAAAAAAGTCTTAAAAATTCTAATAGTTCATTAGTTTCTTCCCAATCTTCTTCACAAATTCTATCTAATGGGTCGGCATTATGAGCATTAAACACCATTTGTACGGGTCCTTTATATTCGTAAGCAACTGGAAGCATTTCGTAAAAAGAATTCTACCTTGTTTTAATATGTCTTGGAATTTTTCTTGGTGGCAAATCACATAGTACACAACGCTCATTAAATTCTCTAATTCTAGCAGCTCTATGAGCATAAAAAATCCAGGCAACATCATATTCAATTTTCTTACAACCACAATCAAATAATGAAATATCATCTTGTACAACTAAATTTAATACATGTGCAACACATCTAACATGAAAAACATTAACATCAATTGGACATAATCTAACTTTTAACATACTAGCTACGTTTGTATTATTAAATACATTATCTAATGCGACAGACATTACTTTATCTATAATCATGTAATAATCAAGAACCCTCAAAATATTTGAAGCTAAATATGCACCATTTTTTTTCTCTACACATTCTTTATAAATTAAGTGTCACGTCCCAAATCCCATTAAGATGGACAGGCACCCGATGCCCTCTAGGCCCGAGAGAACCAACATGTAACCTGTGCTTACTATGCATATAACTATGACAATCTTGTGACAAAACTTATATACAAGACTTGGTTGTTGAGGCCACAACTTGTTAAGACGCAACTGAACCATAAACATAAGTCTACAAAGCCTCTAAAAGATAGAAAACCTTAGAGTAGGTCAGGACAGACCCCGCCTTACTCTTAACTACAATACAATACCCAAATTGAATCTACCAAAGACTCAGTAAAGCTCCAAATCAATCTGAAGCTCACCAAAAGCAGTTGAGTGTCGTGTGCTCCTACCGAGGAGGTCTACTAGCTGAAGTATATGTGCCTGCAGCATGAAATACAACGTCCCCCGCGAGGGACGTCAGCACGAGAAAATGTACTGAATATGTAAGGCAATAACATATATAAAATAAGAGTTCGAATGAAACCAAGTATCAATATATGTGTGCATAAATCAGAACAGAAAATCACCGTTGTTAACTCTTGTGGGGTCGTGTATGTTACATTCTTGTCTTTACCTTTCTGTGTGTTATGATCTTTATAAGGCATGTGATACGAATGACCAGCTGATCAGTGGTAGAAAAGGATTACCCATGCTAGGCATTTTAACCCCTGGGATGCGGTCCTCATAATTACATAAATTGGAATCGGCCCATGCTAGGCTTACACCCCTGAGCTGCCACCCTTCTATACCAATTGGGATCGGCCCATGCTAGGCTTCCTCCCCTGAGCTGCCACCCTTAATTATACAAATTTCTTTACTTAGATTCTTTAATCTTTGAGATTGTTGTTTTGGTGGTCATAATCATTTTTTATATTTGGAACTACGGACCAGTAGTAGAAGACATGAAAATAATACTTCAAGGCAGTAACAATGACATAAGGAGCTATGTAACATCAATGCATTACTTGTGAGCTTAAATGACACAATTGACTTCAACTGACTAAGAGGAGGATTCACCAAACTTGTTTTTGCAAATACCATTTCTATACCAGCACATAGGAGGATAATTACACAAGTATAGAGTATTAAACATATAATGAAGTAATTCTATACACTAAGGAGAGGGGGGAAATATTGTTAGCTATTTGGAGATCATACGCTGCCACTATCTTTCCTTTACTAGGAATAGAACTTAGGAAATTCACTTACTGATATTAATCTCAAGTATCAGATTTCATGCTAAAGAATATTGAATCGAATAGCCTTACATACCTTATCTTCTGATCAATACAACTATCACAATTCAGCCTCCCCTTTCAGGTTTTAATCTACAATATAAGTCATGATAAATTTAAATTAGCAGCTATCACACCGTGAGCCTCGTAAAACAGTAGCTAACTTTGACGGATAATGAGCCCATACAGCCCTTAAAACAATGTGTATCACCACACCTTCCTTCTCTGCCCAATACATACATTATATATCATTTTCCAAGATTACCCAAATTGCACCAAAAACAATACACATAAAACAGCCTCAAGTATTCTTTATCATACAACCAATTATTGAATTCACCACCCCCTTGATTTCTTTATGACAGCACACCCATAATTCCTCACTCAAACTCATACATAAGGAGGAAGAAAATGGAGCAGTCACCTTATCTCAATTTGTACAACATCTCCTTAAAACTTGAATTCCTCTAGAACTTCAACTTTCCTTCACACTTAAACCAAAGAAGAAGAGAAAAGTATCTTAATAACCAAGGAAGTGAGCAGTAGCTTCTGGAAATATTATGCCTTTATACCTATACTTGAGCATGAATAACATGTTTTCCTAATCATCCATGGGAGAATTAAGCTAAATCCATAAGTGTTTTCACTTACCTTGTCTTGCAGAGATAGGGGTTTCTTCAAGAACCCTAGAAGAACTTTAAGGTTGTTGTTTAATCCTTAAGAGAAAAGAGAGAGAAAGAGCTGGAGCTAATCCTCAATAATGTGTGTTAACAAATGTCTATTTAAGCCCCCCGTCCCACCTTGACCTCCACCTTGTTTATGTTTAAAAGGTTGCTTACACTTATTTCAAATAGCAATAAAGTTTTCCTTATCTAAAGGCATAAATTGCCACACAACAAAAGTTTTAGGGCGTTGAGACTTCACTTTCTCCCTTGTAGGAGGTATAAGGGGTGGGCGTCCACAATTTTGCTCCGTTGAATTTGTAGTTTCATTTGGAACTTCTGTCACCGGACTAGTAGGTGTATCTTCTAATTCCTCTTCTCCCAAACCAACTTCTACTTCTTCACCTGAATTTTCATCTAGACAAGGATTAATATCACCATAAATTCATTGTAAAATTTCATGATTGAGTTGAACATTTGAATCAATATCATAAGAAGTATCATCAACATAAGTAGAATCATTTGTATTAAATCTAACTCTAGACATTGATTTAGAAGAAGTACCACCACATTTACTCTTATTTTTTTCCTTACTACTTTTTTATTAAAATTAAATAATTTACTAATGCCACTTGGTTCTTTCTATTTTCCTTTACCGGTATTTTTTTTGCTAGAACTCATATTTAATTATATGTAAAGTGTAATATAAAAATAATAACAACACATAAATTAATGATGAAAAATAAAATATAAATATTATGAAACGAATGTACCAAACGGTTGTGTTAATAGCAGACGTTATAACCAATTCTTGAAGCTTGTAGTTTGTTGTAACTTGTAATTTGGAACTCCAATACATGATAGCAAATATGAGAATTATATATATTATGATATAATATGAAAATTTAGAATTGAAATATATGTATTATGATATAATATGAGACTTAAATGGAATAAAAAATTGAGACTTAAGATTGAGAGGATATAGAAAATAGATGAGAGAATAGATGATTTTGTAAGACATATTAAGGGATAGAGGAGTATTTATAATATTAAAAATGGGTTAAAATGTATTTATGATAACTTGAGGTTTTAAATTAAAGTATTAAAAGTAGGGGGGGGGGGGTGGTAGGGGGTGTTGGGGAAGTGAAAAAGGTGAATAAATCCATTGGGGGGCCCCACTAGTTGTTGCTCCAATGGTCCCCAATGGATATAATTCAAAAAAAAAGGGGATCCCGCGAAACTACCAACCCACGAGAATTGATGGGATCGGGTTCGGCGAGCCGGTTATCGAACCGGTCGCGGGCCGACCTAGTTCCCTTGCCAACCCTAGCACTAAGTAGTAAATTTTCTCTATCTAGAAGGGACTCTGCCGAACTGACCATGACTACCAACACGTGCACCGTAATTCCGCCGCCCAAACCACCAGACCCACCGGAAATAACATTCGAAGAAGCCCTTCTTAACAAATATAGAGATATGAACCTATCATACAATCACGAGGGTGAAACCCCAATGTGTGAAGATATGCAGGATGTTGGACCCATCTTTCTCTCCGAAGATGACAAATAGAGAATTTACAGTCCATGGAAATACTCTGTTATCATCAAGCTGTATGGTAAAAAAATTATCATACAGCTACCTAAAAAGCAAGTTGATCAACCTATGGAATCTCATAAAACCTATGTCCCTTGTAGACCTGGGTTGGGATTTCTTCATAGCCAAATTCAACAAACAGGAAAGCATGAACAAGGCACTCCATGAGGGCCCTTGGTTTGTCATGGGAAGCTTCCTTTCAGTAAGAAGTTGGGAACCAAATTTCGTCACAGACGACTCTTTGGAATATCACACAACAATCTGGATGAGGTTACCACAATTACCAATGGAGTTTTATGATAGAGAAGTACTAGAGAGAATTGGACGAAAATTGGGCAGACTATTGAAAATTGACTCATGCACCTCTGCAACTTTAAGAGGCCGTTATGCAAGAATCTTCATATAGGTCCCTATAGGCAAACCACTCCAGAACGAAGTCCAAATTGGAACTCACATTCAGAAAGTGGTTTATGAGGGAGAAGGAATATTGTGCACATGTTGTGGAACAATTGGGCATGTTCTGCGAAATTTCCCTCAACAGAAAAAATAAACACCAGCAGGTACCAGCACACCCATAGAAAACGCAGGAACCGAAAAAGAAACATGGCATGTCATCACCTTTCCAAAGAGGAAAAAAAGTCCCAAAAGACAAAATCAACACGGGATAGAACAAGGGACGGAAGAACAAGAACACCCATACACCTAGGTAAGAAATGCAATGGCGACACTACGTAAGTTGTACAGTCCCAACTCTTTCAATAAACTAATCCAGCTAGATGCACAAAACTCCGGCACAGTTAACCGCATCTTTATTAATAATAAAAAAGAAAATATTAATAATTTAACCAATAAATTTTCCTAAAACCCCAAACGTACCCTCCCAAGTGGGAAAACTCTCCTACCTAATGCCATTAATGGCCCTCACCAAAAAAGATCTAGGGAGATCTTCGGCCAGGAAGACTTTAACCAAGTAACTAACTCCCCCCGCCCTCACGAATGTGATTAAGAGATTTAATGAGGGAGGCCCTGGGGGCCATCAGGATGGCTTTTCTCCCTTACACTCTCTCACTCTGAAGGCAAGTCCCATACACACCGCCACCACCTCCACCCTCCCCAATGCCTACACAACCTACTCTCTAGCAGGTAATTATCACAGAACTACTATTGAAGTGCAGGCCAATGTCACTTCAATTAACTCCTCTCCAACCTCTCAAATTCTAGAAAAAGAAGTCTCCAATCTTTCGAACAAACAAAAAATCACTACCAACCTGGCAATGGCAACTCCGTCCAACCCCCCTCTAATTGTGATACGGTCTATGGGTGATGCCCATCGGTTCCACCTGCAATTTCTGATATATGCAATCGATCTATTTTCGGATAGGGGTACTACATAATCTGTGACGCGCCAAGTGCTCATCTTTTCGCCTTTTTGTCTTGTCTTTTCACCAATTACTCTGTAACTTTTGACGGGCTCAATTGGGATCACTGAATTTCACTCGATTCGCTGAAATGTCCATCCGCTCGCGAAGTTGGTCTTTTCCATGGCTGGCTTACTGGAAGTTTTGGCAAGCTGCAGGTCCACTTGGCGACTCACCGAGTGGCTTTGGCGAGTACCTGCCTTGCCTTCCTTCAACTTCTTCAACTTTTTCAACTTTTTCGCTTCTTTTTGCCCGGTAATGCCCTGTCCTTGCTCTTTTACCTTCATTGCTTCAAATTTAAATTTTAACATCAGTTATGAGCGTAAACTAGGCATTGAGGACACTAAATCCTTAAATGTTAAGCCCTAAATGAGTCGAAATTCCTGACTCATCACCAAGCTATGAAAGAATCTTGTGTTTTTATCACGACTGTCAAACCAATTATACCCTACCTTTTGATGCCAAAATTTCTCCTCTAGATGCAAATATCTAGTATATTCAGCCTTTTCCCTTTGCATAATAACATTATTTTAAACAGAGGGAATGTTACGCCCCGAGCCTATACCCTGGACGTGGCCGGCACTCAGAGAACCATTATTGGCCCCAAGTGAATCCTTGGCTTGGCTCAACTCTCAGCGGAAGAATTACTCAACCTTAAAAGAACTCAAAATATAAACTCATGTAATAAACACAGGATGTTGTAAAGGAACATTCAACAGGACAAATAGGCAACTCAAGTCTTTAAACATTTAAACAAAGTAAATGAAAAAGACTTATGAAATTTACTATCTATCTATCTATGAACCCTCTAATACTATGAGGGATATTGGGACAAGACTCCAATCATCCTAACAACTGAAATAACTAAAAATTAAGAAGGGATCCTCTGGAAGCAAGGATGCTCACTAAAAAACTCTGGAACTCAACAAGATTAAGGAAGCGGTGGATGCTTATCCTGATTACCTATATCTGCATCATAAGATGTAGGTCAAATGGCATTAGTACATGGCATTTACGAGCATGTGAGGGGAAATCTAAACATGACATAAGCTTGAACTGGAACTGAAGAAGCACTTACCTCGTCTCAACTCAACTCGACCTCATTTCAATATAAAGCAATAGAAATAATGCAGTATAAAGAAAAGCTTTAAAATAGTAGATAACAACTCAATGTATTAGAAAAGACAGTACTAACTTGTTTTTTATGCAAAAAAACAAAGTAAACTCTATTTAGGAGATTCTCTAACCGACAATCATCAATATGAACTATGTGATGATACAACATCTAGCCCACGCTGCCAGAATTGTCCTATACTTTGCCGGGGTATAGAAATCCTTAACTAAGTGGATCCACTAGTCTATGCTAAAAAGCAATAAAGGAATCATCTAAAAAGTATGACCCTTTTCTACCCACATTGGTTACATGGCTTTTGGGGGCTATGAATTGTTAGAACTCCCCCCCATATCGGTGCTCAATACTACTCCCAAAAATATAACTTTTCTCATTATGTTTTAAAGAAAACATTTTCTCTTCCTCAACTTTGAGATTACTACTCAAAAGGTTTCTCTAAAAGGAGATAATATTGAAAATTGTTGATGAACTCTTTGGAAATCAGTGTTTCCTCTCATAGTAAATTTAAAAACATTTGCTCTTGGGAATACTTAGTTCCCATATATTATTTTAAAGAAAATGAACCCAGCTCTACTCTTCCTCAACTCAGTGCTCAAGTTATTTAAAACAAGTTTACAAATAATTTGTAAAAGACTTCTTAAAATGAATTGAAGAACTCTCAAGACTTGACTCTTAACTCCTTCGTTGAATTTGAATTGATGAATTCAAGGTTATGATTCATGTTATGAATGATCTCTCAATATATAGATGTAATTAAAATGTAGATATCGAGTAGGAAACATAAGTACGATTCAAGGGATCTCGTACGAAAAGATGAACGGAAGGGTAGGGGACCTGGAGACCCTGGGGCACTGAGTGGTGCAGCGCCCCAGGGCTAAAACAACAAAACCACCTTTCTGGCGCACCGCTGAAGTGGCACGCTAGCGCCTGCCTAGAACATCCTGACAAATTTTCTTTCTCGTTTTCTAACCCCAATTCGCCTAGAAACGAATAGTTTCTTCTCAAATCACTTAGATTCGACTACCCAACAATAGTATACGATAATCCACTAAAAACTACCCTCAAAATACTCAAACTTATCTCAAGAACTCATCAAAACCTCAACAATAAAGATTACAAATGAAACTTCAAGAAAACTCAATAAGTACTCAAATCTGTCGACTTCAAGAACAAAATTTCCCTGAAAATAACATGATTGGCATGTGGGTGAATAAATCGAACACTATGCAAACTCACATACCACTTAGGGATCAAACCTTTGGTGAAATCCGCAACAAAACTCAAGAATCTTGATGAACGCCTTGAACTTTTCTCCTTTTCTCCTATTCTTGAACTCCTCTCAAAATCCTAAGCGTATTTTGATTTATGAAAACTGATCCAAATTAGATTTGACCATAAATATTACTAAAAATTGAATTATGCTGATTGGGTAAGGAAAAGAACAAAATGCCCCTCATATTTTTGGGTAACTTTCCTTTACTAGACAACCTGACTGCGGCCACCTAACTCATTATGTACTGAAAGTTATGGTCATTTGAAGTTCACCCAAAACTTATGTCTTATGCATAGCTTGCAAAATTTTAGATTTTTATATTTCCAATTTAGTTTTCTATTTTTAATTCTTTAAAATATTGAGGTGTTACAGGGAAATACCTGAAAGTACTTTTCCTTGATTCCTGCTATTTCCTCTCTTCTGATGAGTTGTTTGAATATGTCTCCAAAATTTTCCTTACTCCATAAAGAAAGAGCTGCCTTTACTTTCTTAATCTTCCTCTTGAAATCCAGAAAAGAGTTGGTTGAATACTCATCATCCCATTTATGTTTGATCACATCCTTGAAACCCCTATGCTCAGTCCAAATATTCAAGAACTTAAAAGATTTGATGAATCTTGAATCTCTGTTTTCGCATGAGAATAAGGATCATGATCTGATCTAGTTCTAGAAAGATGTTCCACTTCTGAGAAATTGAATTGGTCTTGCAACATATTATTAACAAAAATTCTATCTAATCTCTCCAAGATGCAATCACATCCAGCCCAACATTCCACTAAGAAAAAGGACTGCCTTTAAATTGAACCTAATATAGCTCATTAGATTCAATACAATTTTAAAAATCTTCAACCTCAGTCCCTATCACTGGTCGACCACCAATTTTTTCTTCCTTATTCAGAACCACATTGAAGTCCCCTCATATTATCCATGGATATTACAGACCGTCAGCTACTTGGAAGTATCTTCCCATAGTTGCATTCTCTGATAAGGGTCACTTTTTGCATAAATAATAGTAACACATACTGTTGAGTTAGAATTCTGATTTCTAAGCAATACAGAAAGTTGTTTGTTAGAATTTGTCACTTCTGCTACATCAAATCCATGATTCACAAACAACCAAATTTTACCACTACTGTTGGCATACCCCTTTGCCATTTTCAATATTCTATTATATCTGTTCAAGTGTCCCACATTCTGAAACGGTTCCATCATAGCAACAAAACCTGAACTTGTTAAAATTATGTAACATCTACACTCTTTGGAATGGATTTTGAGTCCCCACAGACATAATATTTCATATAAGGACCTTCATTGACAACATTGTTTTTTATGTGTCACCTGCCTCTTCGGCTGAGATCTGATGGGTTGAATAGATTCTCCATTAGCCATGTTTTTTACCCTTCATTATAAGATTTATTGATTTCATACTTATAGGTGAAAGGTTAGCGTCTACAAATATTTTATCCTCAACTCCCTCTACTTGAAAGTTTGTGTCACATAATTTGAGGTGTTCAATTTCTGATTCTTTGTGGGTGAAAATATTATGAAGAACCTCATTAGGAGATTGAGGTATTTCTATTGTAGAGTCTTATGTATGAATAGGAGTAGGGAAAGACACAATAGCTAAATCATTATTTGAATTATGATCACTAATGTGAATCCCATTATCCATCATCTTGTCGCTCTCAAATGGACATAGCTGATTTTTAGTTTGTGTTGCCGGACTGTTGGAATCATCATTCAATAACTTATCTACGAGTATTTTCTCTTCTTGATGGGACGGAATGCTAATCCCTTCCTTTTTATTGTACACCCCCTCATGTTCTACACTCATTTTTCTAGCTTCTACATATGCAAATCTTAATGTTGAATTGGGTTGAGGTTCCTGTCTATTATCCCTTAGACTTGCCTCATTTTTGCTCATATTTTGTTGTGTTATGTTGTCCCCTATTTTCTCCTTGTATTTGTATGTTCCTCCATGTAACACATGTAAAAAATACTTTAGTTACCCATTCTTTACCTAATTCTCCTTTTTGTAATTTTGTAGTATCTTGTTGTGACTTATCTTTTCCCTTGCTGATATCATATATGTACTCTTCTTCATGTGCAAGAGCACCAAATTTGTTACTCACTTTGATTTACTGGGACAACCTCTTCTATCTTTAAGTACAGTCCAGTTACCCGGATCTCCTACTACCTTTCCACTTGAAAGAATTTTGGCATTTCCTTTTTGAAGAGCTGGTTGCTGCTCTACATTGGAATCATTTCAAAATAGTTTTGCATGCTCTTCTTCTACTTTCATTTAACCCTTCTTTATAGTAAATTGTGTTATGTCCTTCCATTTTTCACTCCAAACAATATTTAAGGACATAATCGTATTGGATGGTTATCAATCTTTACCTCATTTCCCCCTTTTTCAGATTTTCTATATTAATCTGCACTGAAGTAGGAAAATTTCCTTTGATATCCACCAACACTTTTACACGTGCACAACTAGGCCTCGTCATCTTTATTGTTTCTTGATCTAATTGGATTGGTTTACCAATTGATGCAACAATTGAAAACAAACATTCTTTCACAAAAAATGTTGGCAATAGGTTAGGAAATGAAATCCATGCCATTGTCATTGTTGTTTCTTCAGAAACCTTAAATCTTGAATCATAAATAAGGGTATGCATCAACTATGAATACCCATCTTTACGATTCATGTACAAAGCTGCTTTCGAGATCATGATTACATAGTCCTCCTTTTTTATTAGCCTAATAAAGAATATGCTTACTCCGTAGCAATCCTATTTGACAATCACCTTTCAAATAATATTGTTGAGGAATTAACCTTCTCAACTCTTCAAGATCCTCCATTCATACGAGAACTTCCCAATTACTGCAAATTGGTATTTTTCAATATGAGTAATCTTAATTACTTCCTGCTCTATCCATTTTTGTTGTGGAATACCTTCCACATTGGTGTTTTTCAATATGAGTAATCTTCATTAGCATGCTATCCTCTAGGATCTCATTATCATTCAAAGTATTTGCAAATGTTTTTCTCTTTAGTCATAATAGAGTTAACTGTTGAATTGGTTTGTGATGTTGAGGGTAGGGTTGATGGTAGGAGAGGAAATTCAGAATGCGGTAGTAGAAAATCAATCCCCGGTGAGGGTAGGCCGCCTTTCGCTGCCACCATGAGTTAGGGTTCCTTTTTCAAAAAATAAAATGTTTGAATCTCACAAGTAGCAACTTGTTTTTTCACTTTTTAAAAAGAGCTTATGTTATTTTTAAAATAATTCAAAATCAATAATACTTATTAAAAAAATTAGTAAACTCGTTCTTCCAAAAAAAAAATGTACTTGTAGAATTTTTGGACACTTTTCATGAAATTTCAACGTCTGTTATGTCACGCCCCAAGACTACATCTAGACTTGGCCGGTACTCAAGAATACTTTCCGAGGCCAAAGAAAACCCTTGGTCTGGCTGAATACTTAGCGAAGACTCACTCAAGCAATTATAGGCTTAGAATAGAAAGCAATCTCAAAGTAAAACTCAATAAGTATGCCTAAAAGTACTCATTGCAATCATAATAATAATTTGCAAAACATATTTAAAGGAAAGAAAGTACTGAGAGACTCCTCGACTATATCTATCTATGAATCCTCTAATGATTATGATAGGTGTCAGGACAAGACTCACCACGCCTTAAAACAGATAGATTGAAAGTAAATGTGAGTCTTCCAGAATGTAAGGAGGCTCACCAAAACTGTCTAGAGTGTAGAGTGATCTCAATGGAGCACCTGTTGATGATCCTAAACACCTGTATCTACATCGTAAAAATATGTAGAACAAATGACATCAGTATTTATGAATGTACGAGTATGTAATAGCCGAGGTGAAATAACTGAATGAAAGGACTTGAATAGATATAACATAAACTCAACTGAAAGTAAATAATTAGAGGAATGAAATTATTAAACTTTACAAAATAGTTATTCATATTTGAACTCAACATATTAAGGTTTATATGAAATTACACTTTAACACTATGTGATATTTTCTAACCGACAACCATCATTATGATCTACCAACGTCTTGTCCACATAACCAGAACTGTCCTATATCATATCGAGATATAGAACCTCTCAACTAAGTGGATCCACTAAGCTCTACCCGAAGGCACTAAGAATTCAGCTAAAAAGTATGATCATGTACCCATGTTGGCAAGACATAGTTTATGGTCATTGTGAGTTGTCTGAACTCTCCCCCATATAGGTGCTCAATAGTACTCCCAATAACATTTTTTCTTTCTCAAATGTATAAACATACTCTTTCTCTGATTTGAGATAATTGCTTAAAGTATCATTTTAAAAGAGGTAACTGCTCTGAAATATCTCTAAAACTCATTGCTTATTTAGAAATCAAGGTTTATCTTTGCTCAATGTAAAAATACATTTTGGGTTGAGATAATCACTCATAAGGGGCCACTTTAAGAGGTAACTCCTCTGTACATAATCTTTTTGAAAACTCTTTTAACTTTTCTCAAAAAAAGTATTTTCTTTCTTCATGTAAAAATGAAACATTTGGGGAATACTTAGTTCCCTTACACTCTTGTTTAAATCTATGTTATTCTCTCTATCAAACTCCTCTTTACTTTCTCAAAACTCAATTCAAATAATTATGTCTTGTTTAAAAGATTCTCAATAAGAACTCAATGAATACACAAAAACTAGGGTTCATGCTGAAAAATAGACATGAACAATCAACTCAAAAATCTCAATGCAAGATATAGAAACTCAACAATTAGGAAATAGAATTCAATAATTAGTAACTCAAGAACTCAGAACTCAATATCAACTCATCTAAAAAAAATACTAAAATCCAAGGATAGAACCCTAGATTATTGTTTTACTAATTTGAAAGTAGATGTAGGGCGTGAGGACAAACTAATCAAACTTTATGAAAGCCTTACGTACCTGGAAAAATGAATTTCTTGGCGAAATCAACAAAACTCGAAGAACGCTCGAACCCTAGATTTTTCCTATTGGAACTTTACTCTAATGACTTGAAGTGTTAATGAATGCAAAAGAACTGATTAACACTTTCTAAGCCCTTAAATAGGTGTAAAACATTTGTGGTGTAGGCTTATAATAGAGATTAATATGATGTAGTTTATGTACAAAATGCATAGGGAAAAGACCAAAGTGACCCTGACTTAAAAAATAATAGAGTGCCCTTGAAAGAAGGCTGCATAGACCATTTAAAGCGCCATGGTTCGTGAAACACTTCACTGGACGTATAGCCATCCGTGAACCTTCATCTATTTGATAGGGCCTTATTAAAACAGACATAATATTTAACTCCAAACTCGAAATGAGGAAATATTAGTAGCGTTGGAAAGGGGACTCAAAGATATTTAATTTGATAGGTCATGGGCCACCTTATTTGTTATGTGTTGAGATACAGTCATTTGAAGTTGACCTTAAAAAAACACTGCCGAAGTAGACAGAGTGCTAGATGGTCTGTACAAGGCCCCACAGGCCATATATGGAACTATCTTGGAGACTCCTTAACCGGAAGACTTGGGCGACTTGGCAACCTCCCCTAAATGAGCTCTCTATAGCTCCACGGACTACTTAAGGGTCTGTCCAGGTGGCTTCTCTCCTGCAAGTCCTTAAATGGTCAAGCCATTAAGCCTAAATGGATTGTAGTCCCTTTCACAGACTGTTTAGGCTTCATAGAAGGGTCAATGGTCTATTTTAGGGCTGTAGAGCTTCCCCTTAACCCCTCCTACTTTTTACAAGTTGAGGTATTACAACATCTCCCCCTTAGGATTATTCTTCCTCGAATGGAACTCAAACTAACATGAATAGAGTAGGAAAGAAACTATCATCCCAACATGAGCATAAGCAATCAAATACACTTAAATATCACACTAAAAGAGTACCTTACAAAGAATAAGTACCTTAGAGTGGAGCTGAGTCGGTGAAAAGAGATGAGGGTATCAATTCTTCATATACTCCTCAACTTCCCAAGTAGCCTCCTCAACAAATTGGTTCCTCCACAATACTTTGGCTGTTTCAACCCCTTTTGTTCTTAACTTGCATACTTGACAATTAAGGAATTGAACTGGAATCTCTTAATAGGATTTTAACACCTCGATCTTAGAAATGGCTAATATTAGAAAGAACTAAATTGGAAATAGCTAAATTGAAATTTATGCAGGTTAGTCTCCAATTTTGGGTTTTGGATCAATTTCAAATGACCATAATTTTCAGTACATGATGAGTTAGGTGGCCTATAATAGATCAAATGAAAGATCTTTAAACGCTCTTTCCAACGCCACCAAGTTTGCTAAATTTCGAGTTAGGATGAGGGAGATATGCTCATTTGAGTTTAGCCTGTCTAGTTAAGGAAATTCATCCGAACTAGGGAGGGGTATTTTGGTATTTTCCTTACCCCATTAGCCTTAAGCGTGTTTTTCACCAAATTAAGGGTGAAATCTGACTATTTTAAGGTGTATTTTGGTCTTTTCCTTACCCTTACACCAATCATGTATAATTTTACCCGCAAATTTATTCTTGAGGTTGATTATTGAGTTCTTGAGAAGTTCCTGAGTTTAATTGTTAATTGAGGTCTTGAAATCCTTGAGATGATTTTTTTTTGCAAAAATAGTTGAGTCTATTGATTGAGCTTTTTGTGGGTTTAATTAAAAAAATTCAGGGTTATGAAAATTCGTGGATTTTGACCATAGATTTGCAATGGGTATGAATGGGATTGAGGTTAGGAGAGGAAGAAAAGGTCTGGTAGAATTAGGCGCCCAAGTCTGCATCGCGGAGGGGCTTCAAATTTTCAATCCCCAGAAAATTACCCCATCTTCGCGTCGCGGAGAGGATACGGAGTTCACGGACCCAAAATTTATTTTCGTGACCAAAAAATAAATCCTTCTCTACATCGCGCCCATGCTATCTAATTTGTCTCTTTGCTTGTTTCTTATTATCAACTATCTAAACTCAATTAATCATTAAGAGATCCTATATATCCTAATCATAATTCTTGAATTCACATTTTCAAATTCAAGATAGAGTTACTAGTAAAGTTTGAGGGAGTTCTTTCGAGTCATATTGAGGAGTCTTTTGCAAACATTTAAAACTGTTTTAAGGCCTGAGAACTTGAGTATGAGGATGAGGAGAGTTGAGTTTCATTTTACAAATTGAATATACGGGAACTAATTATTACCAATAGTAAATGTTTTACATTTAAAATGAGAGGAAACTTTGATTTCCAAATGAGTTCATGAGGAGTTTTGAGAATAATCTCTTTTAAGAGAACTTTTTGATTAATAATATCAAAGTGTGAGGATGAGGAAATATTTTTAAACGTAAGGGCATGAGTTATATTATTGGAAGTTGTATTGAGCATCGATATGGGGATGAATTCAGACAAGTCAAAGTCCTCATAAACCATGTATGCCAACATGGGTAAAGGGTTATACTTTTTGGATGATTCCTTATTCCTTTTAAGCATAGCTTAGTGGATCCACTTAGTTGAGGATGTCTCATACTCCGGCAAGGTATAAGACAGTTCGGGAAGCGTAGGCGAGATGATGTATCATCACATATCTCATACTGATGGTTGTCGTTAGAGAATCTCCCAATTAAGAGTAAAGAGTTATTGTTGTATTTTTAAAAAATATATTTTGTTGTTATCTAATATTTTAAACACTTTATATAAACTAGAACTTTATTGTTGTTTTTATAATGTATTAAGTTGAGTATCCATGAGTTGAGGCTGAGTGAAGATGAGGTGAGTATGTTTCATTCTTTCGAGTTCAAGATTTTATGTTATGTTTAGTGTTCCCCTTAAATGCTCGTACATTCAATGTACTGATGTTATTTGGCCTGTATCTTTTCACGATGCAGATACAAGACATCAGGGTTATCAATAAGTGCTTCGTTGATACCACTTGCAGTTCGAGTTAACTCTAGTGAGCTTCCTTGCTTTCAAAGGATTTCATTTATATCTTCCAGTTTTGTTAGAATGTCGTGGGTCTTGTCCCGAACTCCATCGAATTATTTTAGAGACTTCATAGATAGTAGTAGTTGAGGAGTCTTTTTCTCATTTCCCTTATTGATGTTCTAAAGACTGTGCGTTGAACACTTATGTTCATTTGAGTATTTTGAGTTAAACTATTTTAATTATGAGTTGAGTTTGCATGTGTGATTTCTATTTTACTTGAGTAAGTCTTTCGCTGAGTAGTTGAGCCAGGAAAAGGGTTCGCTTGGGACCATAAATGTTTCTCGAGTGCCGGCCACGTCAATGGTGCAGGCTCGGGGTGTGCCAAACTTTGTATTAGACCAAAGAGTTCAAGAGTTCTAGGGTTTCTATGAAGCCGTAACTGTAGAGTCCTAGTTATCGGTGTGAAGTGCACCACATCTATAATTAGGAATCTCCGCCATTTAGGAAATATCTCACTTTTTGATACTCTTTTCGTGTGATAGAGTTCAACTCTATAAAAGTTTCTTTCTAATAAGTGTTTGCGCGTATCTTTTCAAATCATTCCTCCACGAAGAGCTATTTGAGGTAATCCTTCTAGGAGGAATGTTGATCCCTAGGATCAAGGGGTTCACAATGCACTAGCAGTGCAAGCCCAAGGAGAGGTCACTAATGCTGAGTTCCGGGATGCTATCTGTATGTTGAGTCAGGTTATGGTAAATCAAGTTGGTCAGCAAAGAGGGGTTCAGCATGATGTGGCTGATACATCCAGGATCCGTGAGTTCTTGAGGATGAATACCCCTGAATTCACTAGGTCAAATGTCACTTATGATCCAAAGAACATTGTGGAGTAGCTGCAGAAGGTGTCTGAGGCTATGCATGTTGCTGATGTTAATCGAGTGGAGTTAGCTGCATACCAACTCAAGGGTGTCGCTAGGATCTAGTACGATCAATAGAAGAAGAGCAGGGCTGAAGGAGCACCAATTGTGAGTTGGGATATGTTTGAAAGTGCCTTCATAGGGTGTTTCTTTCCTCGTAAGCTGAGGGAGGCTAAGGTAATAAAGTTTCTCACTCTTAAGAAGGAATCCATGAGTGTGTATGAGTACAACCTCAAGTTCACTCAACTATCCCGCTATGCTCCGGTAATGGTTGCTGATATGAGGAGTAGGAAGAGCTTTTTCATGTTTAGGTTGTTTCATATGTCAGGCAAAGAGGGTAAAGCTGCTATGTTTATAGAGGACATGGACATGGCAACACTTATGTTCCATGTGCAACAGTTTAAGGAAGATAAGTTGTGATATAGAGAAGAGTTTCGAAACAAGAAGGCTAATATATCAGGTATTCCGGGCAGCAGAAGAGTAATGCAAACCAGTCATCTTTTCAACAAAATCCAAATGGACCTGCTCCATCATCTGCTAGTGCACCTGCACAAAGAACAGAGGTGAGTTTAAGAATCAGAATTCACAGAACTTCACAGCTAGACCTACTTAATCTCAGGGTAGAGTGGCACAAGGGGCCAACTGGACTCCTGTATGTGCTAAGTGTGGTAGGAACCACCCAGGGGGGTGTCGTGATGGCTCCACTAGTTTCTTGCAGTGTGGTCAGACATGTCACTTCATGAGATAGTGCCCGAAGAACAGTAAAGGTAATGGTTATGGGAAATAGAGCCCAATCTTTTTCAGCGAATCAAGTAGACAGAGTTGCACCTAGACGAGCTACTTCAGGACAGGCTGAGGAGCGAACCTGTTGTATGCTATCACCAGTTGCCAAGAGCAAGAGAATTTACCTGATTTTTTCACTAGTATGATCAAAGTATTTACTTTTGATGTATATGCATTGCTTTATCCAAGTGCAAGTCCATCTTTTGTGACTCCATACATTGCTATGAGATTTGATATCCTTCCTGAGCAACTTCTTGAGTCCTTCAATGTTTCTACACCTGTTGGTGAGTCTATTCTAGTTGAGAGAGTTTATCGTGATTGTACCATTTCTGTCAATCACAAAGACACCATGGCTGACTTAGTGGAGCTAGACATGGTGGACTTTGATGTTATTCTAGACATGGACTGGCTTCATGCTTGTTATGCCTCAGTTGATTGTAGAACTTGAGTTGTAAAGTTCTAGTTTCCTAATGAGCTACTTATAGAATCGAGGAGTAGTTCAACAGTGCCTAAGGGTCATTTTGTTTCGTACCTTAAGGATAGAAAGTTAGTTACCAACGGGTACATCTATAACTTAGGCTGAGTTAATTACTTTAATGTTAAGACACCACCTATTATGTCAGTTCCAGTTGTGATTGACTTTCTAGAGGTATTTCCAGATGATCTTCTCAGAGTTCCTCCCGAGAGAGAAATAGACTTCGATATAAATATTCTTCCTGATACTTGACATATTTATATTTTGCCATATAAAATGTCTCTAGCTGAGTTGGAAGAATTAAAAGAGCAGTTGACAGACCTTCTTGATAAAGGTTTCATTTGACCTAGTGTCTTACCTTAGGACGCTCCGGTTTTATTTGTGAGGAAGAAATATGGTTCTCTTAGGATGTGTATTGATTACCGCCACAAGGTTACTATTAAGAATAAGAAACCCCTTCAAAGAATTGATGATCTTTTCGATAAACTTCAGGGTGCCACTTGCTTTTCTAAGATAGACCTTAGATCTGGCTATTATAAGTTGAGTGTCACGACCTAGGGGTACCCCCTAGATGTAACATGGCATATAGAATCCCGAAGGACTCCATCCAAGCCACTTAGTCCTCATAACATAAAGCATTAGAACAATAAAGAGTATTTAACAATTAAGTTCGAAAACATCTTTATAGAAAAAATGGAAGTCTAACTCATGCCTCAACATAACCATCTATTACAATCGATTGAAAGTGGGACTAACCCATATATCATGTTCAGAAAAGGAAATACAAAAGTTAAACTACAATAAGGAAAGTCCCGTCCTCGAACCATGAGGACTCACCAAGCTTAGAAAGAGATCAAAGTCCAAGCTCTAGCCACTAGAATGGAAACACTGCCTGTCGTACCCTACATTTGTGAGAATGTAGGCAAGAGTATGCGTTAGTACAAAAATGCACTAAGTATGATAGCTATGCATCAAACATTTAAAACATGCTAAAAAGGACCTTACATTTCATGATATGCAATTTGCCAAGTTTAAGCATCATAATAGAAATAGTTTGAAAACATAGGTAATAATACGGGTGTCAAATAGGTGAGTTGGGTTGAAATTAGAGATATTAAAATAGGTTGAAAAAGAAATCGAGTTGGGTATTGACCCGCCCAAGTTTACTTTGGGCTCAAATGGGTTGGGTCTTGACTCGCCCTATTTGACCCAATTGATCTCAATAATTTTAACATAGTAATATTTAACTTTTATAATCACAATTCAAATTTCAGCTCTGTTTTTTTTAAAAATTAACTAATGTATTGATAAATCCTAAAAGATGTTAAATAGATAATAATTTATACCTTTAATATAGGAACATATCTTAGTAACAAGTTTTAAAACGAGTTGAAATTGGAGATTGAATTGGGCTCAATTGAGGATTCTCTTAAAATGAGTTATGCTTGAATGGGTTGAGATTGAACCCAATTCAAATTATCTTGAGCCCAACCCTTAAAATTCTGGGCGGGTTACCTATGTTTGGGTTCATTTTTGACACCCCTAGTTAATAACATCATGGTAATGCAAACTAAATCATCTTTAAGTCTTTCAACACATATTAGATACTTCCTTAAGTAACCTTACTTCATTAGTCAACTTGTTGTGGGAGAATTAGCCTTAACCAACATAGAGACCATGTGCGCTAAAACATGATCACTCGGTGTCTCCGATACCGAAAAGGGTTGTTCTCCTTGCTTAAGGTAGAACCATGAACATCTAGCTTAAGGGGATCCACTAGATAATCAACCTACGGGGCACATAGTTAAGGGATAAGGAGATTGCTACTAGAAATCTGACCTCTACTCATGGGTTAGCTTCCATCTCATGAAACTTCTTCTAGAAACCCAACCTCTACTCACGGGAGAACTTCCATCTCAAGGTCAATATCGAGTCGGTGGTAAGCTTAATTCCCACAGAATAGTATTTTCTTACTTATTCTCATTATCTATAGAAAGGCATGTCATTTCCCAATCCAAATAGTTCGTTAGGATAGATCTTATTCATTGATTCAATTAGATGAGAATAGCCTTTCAACCTGAGAATCCTTTCTATGTGAAAAAACCTTTCACATCATGGTTGAAAGTTTTTTATGTGAATATCCTTTCAACAACATGGTTGAAAGTTTTTTATGTGAATATCCTTTCAACAACACAAGAACAACAAAAACATTGGAACTTCACTCTCAAAGTACCCTTCAAGCATTTACATAGGTTCATAAGATCATGCATAAACTCATACTTTGCCCTTTTAAGGTTCAAAGCTACTTCCAATCACCAAATCTAGAATTCTAACATTAGATAGGGATTTTATCATAAATTCAAGTAATTCTATTACTTCATGCTTTAGATTATAAAACTCATCTTTCATAATCAACGACCCAACTTAATGAGATCACAATTTGGAAAACATGGGGGTTTGCATGGGTTCATAGGGAAAACATCATAAAAGCATTGTTAATCATCGATTCATGCATATTAATACATAATTCAATCATTAAGATCAATAATCAAAAGAACACACGATGTTTGAGGAAAACCCTACCTAATTGGGGAATCCTACCATTTGAAATAGAAGAATTTGGGGCTCCATGGGTGGAAGGAACCCATGGATTAAAGCTACCATACCTCAAGTCCAATTGCCTATCTTCATTGGAGAATTTGGATCCTTAGCTTGAACCCTAGGTGAAATCTTCTTCTTCTTCTTCTTCAAGTTCTAGAGAGAGAATATTTGAAAGGAGTTGGTTTTCTTTTAGGATTTTGGAGGAATGAGTTAAATGGGGGATTTTAGGGGTAAAAAAATACTTATATAGGTGGTCTAGATGTAGGCAAATGAAACCTTTTCAATTTAATTAAAATCGGAAAAGACTTGTAATCCTCTAAAAATAACTGACATCCTACGATCGACGGACGCTGATCGACGGACCGTGGATGAACCTACGGTCCGTCTTGGTTGATCGTGGTTTGTGGTCAGTGACTCAAGTATGGGGCCTTGACCTACAGACCCTCGACCACAGTCCGTGGTTTGACCAATGGACCATTGGTCGAGCTGTGGTCTTGAGGTCCTAAACATTCCCAAGGTGGCCACCCACAAACCCCTACCTATGGTTCGTGGGTCTGTTGTTACAACTCAGGGGTACCCCCTAGATGTAACACATCATACTCGACCCCAAAGGGGTCTCATACAAGCCCTTAGCATATCATAAACATATGTAATAGAAATGATGCGGAATTAAAACTTTTTACAATCGAAGTCTTTTCATAAAATCAAAACACGAGTCTAGACATTGTCTCATTAACCATCTTATACAATGTAGAATTCTATAAGGGTCACAACCCCTTACAACATAGACTAAAAAAAATGTAAGAAAAACTAGAAATAAATAAGCCTTGTCCTCGAACCCTGAGGACTCACCGAAAGCGTGGAGAATAGTCAATCCAAGATTTTACTAAAGAAGGAATAACACCTCAACAACTGGGCCCTACACTTATAGAAAAATGTAGAAAATATGGGTTAGCACAAAAATGTACTAAGTGTGGAAGCCATGCATAAAAATCCTTTAAAAATGCAAAAATGGACATTTTAGTTGAAACCATGAATTTTGCCAACTTTAGGAATCATCATGCACATTAATGTAAATACATAGTCAAACCATCTCATAAGAAACCCTAACCTTTACTTGTGCAATGCATCGACAAGATCCCATAATACCATCTAATACAAAGTACTGCTTTTAGGCCACCCTAATCATACATATCATACCTTGACCTCATCCATAGCCAATACTCATAAACAAGGAAACATACATGTTCATTAACATGTAACAAGTAACAATCCATATCATACATGCATAAATTCATATATCTTCATAGCATAAGAAAACCACACTATAACCCTTTTCCGAAGCCTACTTGTGCAATACATAAGTGAAGTCCCATACCCCAAGTCACACTAAGTAGAACTCCTTGAGAAGTCATAAGAATAGTTCATTTTCATGTTCTTGTCATGTAGGGAAGTATAGCCTTAACCGACATAGACCATGTGAGCTACATGGAATGCGGTGTCATGCGCCCCACACCGAAGAGAGGAGTCCTACTTGCCTACGGTAGAACTCATGTATTAGCGTCTAGGTGGATCCACTAGCTAAAGACCTATGTGGGCACATAGTTAGGATAGGGAGATTGCTTCTAGAGATAACTAACATGAAGGTTTTCATCTTATAAGATAACTATCTAGGGAACCCGGACTAACTAGCATGAAGGAACCTATCTCATACTCAAATCCACTCGGTTCTAAGCATAATTCCCTTTAAATTCATGTTGAGTCTTTACGTAATTTCATGTTCATGAAAGAATGCCTTAGCTTTCAAATCAACATGGTATCATGATAGCTCATAGATTCATTAGGTGAGAATGTCTTTTCAACCTTAGAATTATCAATATGTGAGTAAACCTTTCACATCATACTCATAGTATGTTCATGAGAATAACATAGGCATATACATTTCAGGCATAGTCATGTGTAAGGGTATGGGTAGAATGATCTTGCAACACTACCACAATTACACCATAGTCATAGAATCTTCACTTTCTAAGTGAATCATAAGCTCATACACAATTCTCATAAACATGTATAAATCCTCATAATTTGCCCTTCAAGGACCATGAATCACATTCAACCCAAACATTTATAATTATACATTATATATGGAAAATATCATGATTCAATAAACTAATTCAATATAGACATAATCAATTGACATGCTTCTACAATCAATCAACCCAAATCATAATTCTCAATTTAGCAATATGGGGAATTCATGGTTCTTGGAGGAATTTCGTCATAAATAAATATTAAATCATCAATTCAATCATAATTAATCATAAATCAACCATTGAAAATGTTTTGAAAGAGAACCCAAAACTTAGATTGAAACCCTAGGTTTTGGGGAAATTGGAAGCTTTGAAATCAAGTTTTGAAGGGACTCTATGGGTGAAAGCTACCCATAGATGAAAAGCCACCATACCTTGATTAAGAATCTCCACGAAATTTGAGGAAGAAACATTGAATTCTCCAAACCCTAGCTCCAATTCCACCTTTCTTCTTCTTTGAGTTTTAGATGCAGAGAAATATTGTGAGGAAGATGAAGTTTTAGTTTGATTTAGGTGTTTGAGTATAAAGACTTAGTTTGGGTGAATTTTGACTTAAAACAACTTATATAATACCCCTAAAAATACCAAAAACGACCCCACTTTAATTGGACAAAAATAGAAAAAGACTTACTAGACCTTCATTTAGTGATCCCTTCTAGGCACCACGAGCCACTTCACGAGTCGCAGTGAGGACCACGATCCGTGGTCCCCTTTGTGAAGGTTGGGGTAGTAGCCACTTTAAATGGTGCATGAGGCTCACAAGCCCAAGGCATTTCGACAAGGTGTTCCACGAGCCGTGGTGCCTCTCGGGGTCCTTGAGGCAGTAACCATGCCATTTGGGGCCCGTAGCTCAAATGCCCAAGGCATCTTCACGAGGGGCTCCACGAGACGTGGTTAATACGACTAGACGAAGTCCCTTTCGTGGACCTTGAGGCAATGGCTAGGCCACTTGGGGGCTTCTCCTCCTTGGCCAAGGCAACTCCACGAGGCCTCCCACGAGCCATGGTCAAGACCATTGGCCGTGGTGATGGCCGTGGTAGTTAAGGCGGTGTGCCCAAGTTTGGGGCACCCTTGGCCATTGGCATTGGCTTGGCCCCTTTGCCTTGGCACTTGTCCATTAGCCTTGACCCTTCCAACCCTCATTTTAACTCTAGGTGGTCTACTAATCTTCGGGGAGTCATTTTATGATTTTTAACCCTCGCGTTTAGGCTCTAGTTTGACCTACTATTTTCCGTAGTGTTACATTATTTCTCATTGGGAACATTCGTCCTCAAATGACGATTTAGACACCTTACAGAAATGAAGACTCAATACTAGCAGCCCATCATGCATGCAACGCCAAAATTATGCACAATTCAAAGGAGGAAACATCAACTCTATCTCAAGACATAATCAACGCAACAAAAGGAAGTAGGAGCTACATCCACAACCCATTGTGCACCAAACTCATCATTTCACATAACCATACGAGAAACTACCTTATCCAACTCAAAGAAATCTCAACGTAACATATGGAGCCAATATGCCATTTCACCAAAGGCATAACAAGCATGTTCATCAAATCACCTCATGAAGTCAAATATGCAATCATCATACTAAACTGCAAATCAACATGAGGAACATATAAATCATGAAAACTCAATTTATGCTAAATATGAATTCTCACAAGAACATGCATATCATAAAGAAAAATCATGAAGAACACATATAGCACACATGACTACTAAAACACCAAACTCAAGAGAACTATTTACCTCAAGTTTGGATAGGAGTAGAAGGAAAAAATGAGGATAACGAGACTTCATATCGGCCTCGGCCTCCCATGTAGCACTCTCAACTAAATGATTCATCCACAACACCTTTACGAAAGCTATTTCCTTGTTTCTCAACCTTTTAACTTGCCGGTCTAAAATCTCTCATGGAATCTCTTCATAAGAAAGACTCTCATCAACTCCCAAACCCTCTAAAGGAATGATGGATACCAGATCACCAATGCACTTCTTAAGCATGGAAACATGGAATACCGGGTGAACCGGAGCCAATTCATTAGGAAAGTCTAATTCAAAGGCAACTTTCCCAACACACTTCAAGATTTGATATGGGCCTATAAACTGGGGACTAAGTTTCCCTTTCTTGCCAAACCTCATCACACATTTCAAAGGTAAGATTTTAAAATAGACCCAATCATTAACTTCAAATTCTAGATCTCTTCTTCTAACATCGGCATAAGACTTTTACCAACTTTGGGTCGTCTTCAACCTTTCTCTCTAATAAGTCAAACTTTTTCAATGGTCTCATAAACTAGTTCGGGGCCAACTAGAGCAATTTCACCTACTTCAAACCAACCAACCGGAGATCTACACCTCCTACCAAACAATGCTTCAAAAGGAGCCATGTGAATACTTGAGTGGTAACTATTATCGTAGGCAAACTCTATCAATGGAAGATGGTCATCCCAATTACCCTTGAAGTCTATAACATATGCCCTCAACATATCTTCTAAGGTTTGGATGGTACATTCCACTTGATCATCTGTTTGAGGATGAAAAGTTGTGCTAAGCTTAACCTTAGTACCAAGCTCTTTTTGGAATGCCTTCAAAAAGTGTGAAATAAAATGAGTACCCCGATCTGAAATAACAGATAACGGAACCCCATGAAACTTCACTATCTCCTTGATATACAATTTGGCATAGTCCTCTGCCAAAAAGGAAACCTTGATGGGAATAAATTGGGAGAATTTTGTCATTCTATCAACAATGACCTAAATAGAATCATGTTGGCTTCGAGTACGAGGCAAACCCACTATAAAGTCCATGTTCACATCCTCCCACTTCCAAGTGGGGATATCAATATCTTGGGACAAACCTCCAGGTCTTAGGTGTTCGGCCTTAACTTGTTGACAATTCGGACACTTGTCTACGAAACCTGCTATATCCTTTTTCATGTCATTCCACCAGTAGACTTCCCGTAGATCATGGTACATCTTGGTGGCTCCCAGTTAAATAGAATACCATGAACCATGAGCTTTCTGTAGAATTTTCTCTCTCTAGCCATCAACATTTGAAACACATAATCGACCTTGGTACCTAAGCACCCAATCTACCCTTGGGAGAAAGCCTCAACGGACTTGTTGAGTACCCATTCATTCAATTCAACTAACAAGGGATCAAGATCTTGCTTTGACTTAACATCCACCACAAAAGATGATTCAGACCCATTGTGAACCGTGACTCCACCTTTAGGGGAATCCACTAGTTGGACACCTAATCGGGGCCAACCTATGTACATCACGAACTAACTCCATCTTCTCTTTCTCTGCATGGGCCACACTACCATGGACAATCGACTTAGGGCATCCGTAACTACATTAGCCTTGCTAGGGTGGTAAATGACACTCATGTCATAATCCTTCAAAAGTTCTAACCACCGTCTTTGTCGGAGATTCAAGTCTTTTTGGCTAAACACATATTGAAGACTCTTGTGATCAGTGAACACATCAACATACACCCCATATAGATAATGTCTCCATATTTTCAAAGCAAATACCACCGCCTCTAATACAAGATCATGGGTCGGATAATTCTTCTCATGAACCTTAAGTTGCCTTGACGCATAGGCAATCACCTTACTATGTTGCATGCGCACACACCTTAACCCCACTCTCGAGGCTTCATAATAAACAACAAAACCATCGGTACCCTCTGGTAAGGTCAACACCGGAGCCGAAGTAAGTCTATCCTTCAACTCTTGGAGGCTTTCCTTACAAGCCTCCGACCACACAAACTTATCTTTCTTTTGAGTCAAATCCGTCAATGGAGAAGTAATGGAGGAAAAGCCCTCAACAAACCTCCTATAGTAACCGGCCAAACCCAAAAAGCTTTTAATATCGATAGGAGTTAGAGGTCTAGGACAACCCTTGACTGCATCCGTCTTCTTAAGATCTACCTCAATACCCTTGTTCGACACAATATGACCAAGGAAGGCTACCGACCTTAGCCAAAACTCACACTTACTAAACTTCGCATACAATTGGTGGTCTTTAAGGACTTGCAATACAATCCTCAAATGGCTCATGTGCTCATTTTCACTCCTTGAATAGATCAAAATATCATCTATAAACACAATCACAAACATATCAAGGTAGTGTCTAAACACTTTATTCATTAGGTCCATGAATGTTGCCGGGGCATTTGTCAACCCAAATGACATAACCACAAATTCATAGTGACCATATCGGGTCCTAAAGGTCATCTTCGAAATGTCAACCCTCTCACCCTTAGTTGATGGTAAACTGAACGAATATCTATTTTGGAGAAATAGTTAGCCCCTTGAAGTTGATCAAACAAGTCATCAATTCTTGGAAGGGGATACTTATTCTTTATGGTCACGTTGTTTAGTTGGCGATAGTCGATACACATTCTAAGAGACCCATCCTTTTTTCAAACAGACAATCTCGGAGCACCCCATAGAGAGATAATCAGTTGGATAAAGCCTTTGTCTAGTAAATCCTTGAGTTGCTCATTCTATTATTTCAACTCAGCCAGAGCCATTCTATAAGGAGGAATGGAGATAGGTTGCGTATTCGGCAAGAGATCAATGCCGAAATCTATTTCTCATTTGGGAGAAATGCCGGGCAAGTCATTGGGAAAGACATCCGGAAATTCACTTACAATGGGGACCGATTCTAACGAAGGGGTTTCGGACTCAACATCCTTCACCCTAACAATATTGTAAATGCACCCTTTGGAGATCATTCTCCTAGATTTGAGGCAAGAGACAAATTGACCTCTAGGGATAGAATTTCCCCCTTTGCACTCTAAAGTAGACTCATTCGGAAATTGAAACTTTACTACTCGAGTCCTATAATATATAGAGGCATAGCAAGCATACAGTCAATCCATACCCAAAATCACATCAAAATCCAACATGTCTAACTCTACCTAATCCACCAAGGTAACTTTATGGGACAAAGAAATAGGACAACTCTTATAGACTATTTTTCCCACTACCGAGTCACCAACTGGGGTAGAAACCAAAGAGGGTTCTTCTAACACATCAGGGAGTATTTCAAACTTCATAGCCACAAAAGGTGTAACAAAGGACAAAGTGGCACCGGGGTCTAACAATGCATATACATCAATAGAAAAAACTTGAAACATACCCGTCACCACATCCGGGGAACTCTGTTGGTCACCTCCGGATTGAATAGCATAGGAGCGGTTTTTCTTAGGAGCATTGGAATTTGAACCACTAGGAGGGACTTGCTTGCCTTTCTTCCTTGAGCCTTTAGTATGGGACAATCTCTCATCCTATGAACACTCTTCCACAATTATAGCAATCATCCATTCCAACTAGGAACTTACCATCATGTTTCTTACCGCACTTAGCACATGTAGATCTCACCATAGAAAATCCACCACTATTGCCTCCTTGAGGCTTAGGGTTAGACACCCTATCTTTGTTGACACTTGGAGCACTAGATGGGCCTTAGTTGGAGAACCTTATTTTGAACCTTGGTTTCCCTTGACCCTCGGATTTACCTTTGGAAGAAACCCCATCATTGGTCATTGCCCTCTTTACTTCCCTATTCACTTGCTTGAGCTTTTGTTCCTCAATTTGTTCGGCATGAACCATGAGACGTGAATTATTCATACTTGGGATGAGCATTGCCGAACGACATTCATTGACTACCAAGTCGGATACCCCCATAACAAATTTGTTTATCTTGGTCCTAGAGTCCACCACCAAGGTTGGAGCATACTTAGACAATTGGGTGAATTTGAGGGCATACTCCTTCACACTCCAACCCCCTTGTCGAAGATTTATGAACTCTTGCATTTTTTGTTCTCTCCACTCTAGGGGAAAGAACCTATCCAGAAAGAACAACTTGAACAATTCCCAATCTACCGGGCCCGCTCCTACGGGTCTCTCACCTTTCCATTGATCATACAATACTTGAGCCACATCCTTCAATTGGTAGGTGGCTAATTCTGCCTTTTCTTGTGGAGACACTCCCATAGCATCAAGAACTTTAAAGTTTTCATCAATAAATCCTTGTGGGTCCTCCTCTACTTTGGAGCCATAGAACATATGAGGACTCATTCTTGTAAAGTCTCTCAACCTTGAAACCACGGTGTTCACATTAGGGTTCACATGAGTTCTAGTATCCCAATTGACTTGGGCCATCATGAATTGAGTCAATACTTGGAGAGCCGACCTTATTTCCACATTTGTCATAGCCCCCTCATTATTAGGAGCTTGAGGAACTTGAGAACCTATGGGACGAACTCCCTCATTCACAATCTCCTCTTCTATCCTTCTCATGTTCGCCCTTCTTATATTCATATCCTATAGACACATGAGAATATTTAGGAAAAGGACTTCATAGAGTTAAAACTCTAAGGCACGACTAAAGAGTAATGAAAGAAGTGAAATTTCCTCAACATCTTATAGCCTCTCATTCATAAGTGTGGCGGGCTTCACACTCATAAACAAGACTTTACTAGATGTGGTTTATGAGACATCATCCTAGAATCATTCTAAACCTTTTGCTCTGATTACCAAATTTGTCACGACCCAGGGGTAGCCCTTATATGTAACACGGCGTACTTGACCCCGAAGGGGTCTCATACAAGCCCTTATCATATCATAAACATAAGTAATATAAATGATGCAGAATTAAAACTTTTTACAATCGAAGTCTTTTCATAAAATCAAAATAAGTGTCTAGCTAGACATTGTCTCATTAACCAACTAATACAAAATAGAATTCAATAACGGTCACAACCCTTTACAACATAGTCTCAAACGATAATGTAAGAAAAAATAGAAATGAATAAGCCTTGTCATCGAACCATGAGGACTCACCGAAAGCATGGAGAATAGTCAATCGAAGCTTTTACTCAAGAAGGAAGCACACCTCATCAACTGTTCCCTACACTTATAGAAAAATATAGAAAATATGGGTTAGCAGAAAAATGTACTAACTATGGAAGCCATGCATAAAAATCCTTAAAACATGCAAAAATGACATTTTAGTTGAAACCATGCATTTTTCCAACTTTAGGAATCATCATGCACATTAATGTAAATACATAGTCAAACCATCTCATAAGCAACCTTAAGCTCTACTTCTACAATGCATAGACAAGATCCCATAATCCCATCTAATACTAAGTACCGCTTTTAGGCCACCCTAACCATACATATCATACCTTGACCTCATCCATAGCCAATACTCATAAATAAGGAAACATACATGTTCATTAACTTGCAACAAGTAACAATCCATATCATACATGCATATATTCATATATCTTCATAGCATAAGAAAACCACACTATAACCCCTTTCCGAAGCCTACTTGTGCATTGCATAAGTGAAGTCCCATACACCCACCACACTAAGTAGCACTCCTTGAGAAGTCATAAGTATAGTTCATGTTCATGTTCTTGTCATATTCATATTCATGTCATGTAGGGATGTATAGCCTTAACCGACATTGACCATGTGAGCTACATGGAATCCGGTGTCATGCCCCCTACACCGAAAAGAGGTGTCCTACTTGCCTAAGGTAGAACTCATGTATTAGCTTCTAGGTGGAACCACTAGTTAAAGACCTATGTGGGCACATAGTTATGGGATAGGGAGATTGCTTCTAGAAACTCGGACTAACTAACGTAAAGGTTTCCATCTCATGAGATAACTATCCTGGGAGACTAACTAGCGTGAAGGAACCCATCTCATACTTATATCCTCTCGGTGCTAAGCATAATTCCCTTTAAATTCATGTTAAGTCTTTACTTAAGTTCATGTTCATGAAATAATGCCTTAGCATTCAAATCAACATGGTATCATGATAGCTCATAGATTCATTAGGTGAGAATGTCCTTTCAACCTTAGAATCATCAATATGTGAGTAAACCTTACACATCATACTCATAGTGTGTTCATGAGAATAGCCTTTTAATCAACACAATAATACTATCATAGTCATAGACATTTCATACATAGTCATGTGTAAGAGTATGGGGAGAATGATCTTGCAACAATATCACAATTACACCATAGTCATAGAATCTTCACTTTCTAAGTGAATCATAAGCTCATACACATTTCTCATAAACATGTATAAACCCTAATAATTTTCCCTTCAAGGACCATGAATCACATTCAATCCAAACATCTAGAATTATACATTAGACATGGAGAATATCATTTTTCAGTAAACTAATTCAATATAGACATAATCAATTGATATGCTTCTATAATCAATCAATCCACATCATAATTCACAATTTAGCAATATGGGGAATTCATGGGTTCTTGGGGGACTTTCATCCTAGATCAATATAAAATCATCAGTTCAATTATAATTTATCATAAAGCAACCATTGAAAACTTTTTGAAAGAGAACCCACAATTTAGATTGAAACCCTAGGTTTTGAGGAAATTGGAAGCTTTGAAATCAAGATTTGAAGGGACTTTATGGGTGAAAGCTACCCATAGATGAAAAGCCACCATACCTTGATGAAGAATCTCCAAGAAATTTGTCGAAGAAACCTTGTATTCGACAAACCCTAGCTCAAATTCCACCATCTTCTTCTTTGAATTTTAGAGAGAGAAATATTGTGCGGAAGATGAAGTTTTAGTTTGATTTGGGTGTTTGAGTACAATGACATAGTTTGGGTGAATTTTAACTTAAAACAACTATAGTACCCCCAAAAATACCCAAAACGACCCCACTTTACAAGAATCGAAAAATACTTACTTGACATTCATTTAGTAATCTCATCAAGGAACCACGAGCAACCTTCACGAGTCTTGGTGAGGACCACAATCCGTGGTCCCCCTCGTGAAGGTTAGGGTAGTAGCCACTTAAATGGTGCATGAGGCTCACAATCCCAAGGCATTCCCACGAGGGGCTCCATGAGTCGTGGTCAAGACCATGAGCTGTGATCCCTCTCATGGTCCTTAAGGCAGTAGCCATGTTATTTGGGCCCCTAGCCCAAATGCCCAAGGCATCTTCACGAGGGGCTCCATGAACTGTGGTCCCTCTCGTGGACCTTGAGGCAGTGGCTTGGACACTTAGGGGCTTCTTCTCCTTGGCCAAGGCAACTCCACAAGGCCTCCCACGAGCCGTGGTCAAGACCACTGGCCTTGGTGATGGTCGTGGTCGTTGTGGCAGTGTACCCAAGTTTAGGGCAGCCTTGGCTTGGTCCCTTAGCCTTGGCACTTGTCCCTTAGCCTTGACCCTTGCAACCCTCATCTTAACTCTAGGTGGTCTACTAATCTATGGGGAGTCATTTTATGATTTGTATCCCTCACGTTTAGGCTGTAGTTTAACCTACTATTTTCTTAAGTGTTACATCTGTCCACGAGCCATGGGTGGCTGGCCGTGTATGGCACCTGCAACTTACTTTAACCTATTATTTCACCTCGTTTTTAATTCGAGATGTTACATTATCTCTCCCTTGGGATTATTCTTCCTCGAATGAGATTCTAAGAACTTTTCTAAACAAAAAGACTCAAAACTAGCAACCCATTATGCAGACAACTCATCTAAAAGCACAACTAAGAAGGAACTTCATCTTCAAGATAAACATACTCAATGCACCATAGAGAAGTAGGAACTACATATAGCAACCCAATATGCTGGATATTGAAAATTTCTCATGTCTAAGGAGGAACTTCCTTCTCCATATTAAAAGCATGTTCAACACAATCTCCTGGAGCCTTTATGTAACTCATACTCAAAGAGCATAACAAATGCATGTTCAACAATCATCTCACGAAGTCTATAGGCAATTCATACTCAATGCACTACAACATGAAGAAAATAAATCATACAAGTAATTTCTTTCAAAACACAAGCTTTTACATAAACATGCATAATCATAAGGAAATCATGGAAATACATAAATCACACATGACTCTAATATATAAAACAACCCAAGAGGAACTCATTTCCTCAAGCTAGAGTAGGAGTAAGAAGGAAAGATATGAGGCTATTAGGACTTCATATCAGGCTCGGCCTCCCAAGTAGCACCCTCAACTAAATGATTCCTGCATAGCACTTTCATAGAGGCAACTTTCTTTTTTCTCAACTCTTTGACTTGTCTGTCTAAGATCTCAACCGACACCTCTTCATAAGCAAGACTCTCTTTAACCTCCAAACCCTCTAAGGAAACTATGGATGTTGGACCCCTAACACATTTCTTTAACATAGAGACGTGGAAGACCGGATGCACCGATGCCAACTCATTTGGCAAATCTAGCTCATATGGAACCTTGCCATCACGCCTCAGAATCTCATACGGGCCTACAAAATGGAGACTAAGCTTCCTTTTCTTCCCAAACCTCATAACACCCTTCATAGGTGAAATTTTCAAATAAGCCCAATCCTAAACCTCAAATTCAAGATCCTTTCTTCTAATATCTGCATAAGACTTTTGCCGACTTTTGGCCATTTTCAACCTTTCTCTAATAAGCTGGGCTTTCTCATGACTTCATAAACTAGCTCGGGACCTATCAAAACAACTTCACCCACCTCAAACCAACCGATAGGATATCTACACCTCCTACCATAAAGAGCCTCAAAGGGAGCCATACCAATACTCGAGGCACTGATAAGAAGGGAGTATCCACTAAAGTACGATTCTAGTAGTGACAAGAAAACATGATAAACAAATAATCTGGTTCATAATGATCTAATATGAATTTATTTTGGTGCGGAACTGGTAGTTGAGGAATTCATGGAAGTGGTAGTGTGATAGGTGGTAGTGTGGTAGGTGAGGAATTCATTTTAAATACCATTTTTTGATAAGTGTCTTAATCTTCATATTTCTTTAATATCATTTTTTGTAGTTGCGAAATTAATGGTAAAATATAATAATATTTATTGTAATATTCTTCCGATAGTTGTTTTAATCTGAGTATTTCATTAATATTATTTATGATATATTCTAAATATAACATATCTTGGGTTCTTTGGTACATATATAAATTTTCTTCCATTAATTGTTCTAATAGTTTTATATCTTCCATAGATTCTGTCCAATATTGTAAATATTCGTAGTTCATTTTAGTCTGAATTTATTTCTAAATCGTACCATTCTATTCTTTCGAAGTCTAAATCATGTAAGTCTATTTCATACCATTGTTGGTTTAATATATCTTCCGATTCGTTATCATTAAATATTTTTTCCCATGTGATCCTTCTTAATTCAATTATTTTTATATCTTTAAGTATATATAATATTAAAGTTTCGAACGTAAGTCGTCATGTTCTTTATCATGCAGGTTTTTTATTTCAAATTATTCCTTCCTACCATATTCATAATTGATTAAATTCATATTAGATCATTATGAACCAGATTATTTGTTTATCATGTTTTCCTGTGACTACTAGCATCGTACTTTAGTGGATACTCCCTTCTTATCAGCGCCTCAACTTTGTTTACTCCCCTAAACGGCTTTCCTCGCCTACCGGTTTCAACATTAGGATGGCATAGTATAGAAGTTTTCTCCATGTTTCCAGTGTGCTAATAAACTAGAAATCATGATTCAAATAATTCTAATACATAACAACTAACATAAATTTATTCAATCATATATATGATATTTAGGAATATATGAAATTATTTCTGCATATTTTTTGAACAATATACCTTTGTTTCTTGCTTATTCATGATATCTGAAATATCTAATTGGATTTCAGATTGCTCCATTGTTTATAGTAACTTAGTTTTATTGAGAATATTTTTGTGTACAAAGAAGGCTTGCTTTCCGTCGAGAAAGTCTTGCCTTTGATATGCCTAATGGCTTGTTATTTATACTAGTAAAGTTTTTCCACTCTTTTTACATGTGTCCTTATACTATTTACTTTATACTATTCCTACTTTACACTTGTCTCCTACTTTATGACTTTACATCTTTACATTTGTCTTATGCCATTTACTTTATACTATTCCTACTTTACACTTGTCTTTTATTTTACGACTTTACATCTTTTCTACTTTACAATAAGTCTACAAACAAACAACTTTACATGACTTTTGTGTTTACAAACAAACAACTTTACTATTCCTACTTTACACATGTCCATCATTCTTATCTACTTACTATAATATGCACATGCATAATAATGCATACTTGACTAATTTACATCTTATCTACATCTTTTTCTTTACGTTATTTACTTTATCTTCTTTGCCACTTTGTCTGCTATTTGCATCTTATCTTCATCATCTTCTTTTACTCTAAATCGACATCTGAAATTATGTTATCTTCACCGTTACATTTCAAACATATGTGATCAGGATATTTATGTCCAATTAATTTGCAGTATCTGATTAGTAACTCTGTCGAAATAAATCCTGTCTTTAGTGCTCTCGTCGTAGGTCGTTCTTCTGGCTTAAGTAATGACAAAATCCATCTCTGGACTTCATCCACATCTGCTTTCCTTAGCTCCCTTGAATTGGAATAAATCATTAGCTGATCTCTTGCATAGTAGCTCCATATAGTGTTTCCATTTAAGTAATTATTTGCTAGCTCCTGTATGATAGTTGATATACCAATTATTCTTTTGTTGGCATAAAAACTTGGTATCTCTATTTTGCATATCTCTTCTTGTTGTCCGATGTCCTCGGGTATAATCATATCTTTAGTCAGTCCTATCTTGATAACCTGTATTGGAGGTTTTATTTCCTCGTATAATATCTCCGCTGGTGCTGTATAGAATTTTATATAAAATAAATTTCCTTTTGTAACTCTTTTGTATGTAACGAATGCTTTGTGTAGTTCTGGTATTCCACTAATTTCTTCTCCGTCGTATGTGTATACGACATTTAACAGTCCGTAGTTGTAACATGTTCTTATTAAATTAGCGTTAGTTTTTGGCCGTGCAATTAACTTGTTATATCCTTGTAACTTTTGTGTCAAATAATCTTGGTTTAGTTCTTTCGTAGTTGATCTGGGGTTGCGGTTTAAATAAGTTTGGATTTTGTGTATATTTTCGATATAGGTTCGTGTGATGTAGTTTTATGTCTTTTTCTCATTTTGGTTTTGCAAACTATTTGCGTATGTAGATGTTTGTGGTTCTATGGACATATGTCTAGGTGTCTTTTGGGTAAATGGTTTTTCGAATAGCTGGTTTAAGTTCGCATTTTTATGTTGTTTATCGCTAACTTGTTTGCTTGTACCTGCAACTATATTTAAACAAACATCATGGGTTTTAAGGAGTTTCCCATCGTCTCCTTTTAGCTCTGGATTTTTTCCGTCTTCCGATCGATGTAGCTCCGCATTTTTATAGTCATGCTGCTGACTAGCTTTAGACTTCAGATTATCTTCATTAGTCTTTAGCTTTTGTATCTCGTTGTCCATACTATCCACTTTTGTACAAAGTGTAGTAATGGCTTTGAGTATCTTTTCAATTGTATCTTCTTCCTCAGTCTCAGTCTGAGTAGCTTTGTCGTGATAGGTAATCTGCAATAACATTCTTATCAGTTTTTATTACTTCAATTGTAAATGTAAAATTTAGTATATTTAATACCAATCTCCTTATTTCTTTTGTTGTTACCGAATCTTGTATTTTTCTTGTTAACCACCATTTTACTTGTGTGTTATTTGTCCTTATAATAAATTTGTTATATACGATATATGGTTCAAATGATAGTAAGCATTTATACACTGAATATAATTCTTTCCTGTTTATTTCTCATTTTATTTCTGTATTAGTAAATGTTCCTGAATAATATCTACAATGATGTTCTATTTTTTCTCCATCGTAGTTGTATTTTAAGATTCCTCCATAACTTTTTTCACTAGCGTCTGATTCTACTATATAGGTAAAATTTTTGTTTTCATCCGAAAAATATAGTTTAGGTAGGTTCTTACATAATAATTTTATTTTTTGTATTTGTTTTTGGTCTTTCTTATCAAACTGGTATTCTACATCTTTCTTTAATTTTTGTTGTAATGGTTTTAAATTTTCTGCTAATTTTGGTATATATTATCTTACTTGGTTTACTAGTCCTAGAAATGATTGTAATTTCTTTTTCGTATCTAGCTGTTCTTTTGAGTTAGTTATTTTTTGTACTATATGCGTTTGCATTTTTATTCCATTTTTATCTATTTGTATTACTAGAAATTCTATTTGGCTTTTCATTATGTCTGCTTTCTTTTTACTTAGGCTTATGCCTGAATATTCTATAATATGTATGAATTTTTCTAATAATCTTATGTGTTCATCTTGGGTTTTAGAGTATAATAATATATCATCAATATATACTACACAATTTTCTAATTGTTTAAAATAGTTATCCATAAAGTGTTGGATCTACCTGGTGCATTTTTATATCCAAATGGTAATACATTCCATTCGTAAAATCCTTGTGGTACAGTGAATGCTGTTAGTTTTTTAGATTCTTCTTCTAATTTTAAGTGATTAAATCCTGATTTACAGTCAAATTTGCTAAAATAATTATATCCTTGTTTTGTCTTATCTTTAGTATTTTATTTGGTATCGGATAGTTATATGTTTTAGTTTTTGCATTTAAATTTCTATAATCAATAATCATTCTGCTTTTTCCTCTTTTTTGTTCACTATGTTTATTTACGATAAATGTCGGGCTTGTGTGCTTACTATTGCTTTCTTGTATATATCCTTTTTCTAGTAATTCATTTATATGTATCTTAAATTCGGTTAATCATTAAAATTATACTTTAATGGTTTTTGGGTTATTATACTATTATTATCAATTAGCTCAATTTTTACTTTTGTTTTATGTTTCTCCCATCCTTGTAAAGGATCTTCGCTATAAAATAACTCTAACTTATCTTGGATTATTTTTACTTTATATATAGAGTTATGTTTCTCCCATCCTTGTAAAGGATCTTCGCTATAAAATAATTCTAAGTTATCTTGGATTATTTTTACTTTATATATAGAGAATATAATTAATTCTATTTTAGGGTCTTCTTCTTTTATATTTTCTAATTTATGTGTAATTTTTTCACTTCCTTTTATCCATTATGTTGTTTTTCGTTTTTTATTATTTACTCTTTTTGCTCCTATTTTTTGTTTACACGATGTCGTGAACCACCAGTGTGTTTTTGTTATTATATGTGGGTATAATTTTTCTAAAAATGACATTCCTAATAGCATATCTTTTGTAGTTAATTCAAAATTATATATTTCTTCTATAGTTAATATCTTATCCCATATTTGTGTTTTTATATTTTTTGCCTTATATGTGATCATGCTTCCTTCATTATTAAATCCTGTTACTACTATCGGTGTTTTTTAATTTTTCCCACTTATTTTCTGGTAAACAATTGTATTTACATATATTAGCTTCTGCTCCCGTATCTATCATTGGTGTATAATATCTGTTGTAATATCCCTCTATTATTATCTTTGCAAGTATGTATATTTTCATATTTTTATCATACTAAAGTCCTTTTTATTATTACTCTTTTATTTCCATAATTTATTATTAACTGTTTGTCTTCTAGATTATATGGTTTTACTTGTTCTAGCCATTTTATTCCTAAAGTGATATTTTCATCTCCTTGATATATTTTAAATTTTATTACTATTGGTACGCCTCCAATGATTATTTCCTTTTCTGTAATTTCTTCGGTATACATTAATGCTTTTGGTAGTTCGGGCATATTTGTTCAGTAGTTATTATTTCATCTTCCGTTACTAATTCTCTTGTAATATAGTTTTCTTCTAGTCCTGTATTTATTAATATTAAATATTTTCGTTGTTCCATTATTCCCGTTATGTAATAATGATGTGGTTTTATTTCTTCTTCCATTGATTTTTGTGGGGTTTTCTCTACTCTTTTTGAGGTACTCATTTTTGATGATATTTGGGGTATCTCATTGTTTATTCTTTTCGATGTGCTTAGTCTTTCTTTTACTATTTCTAAATCTTCTTCTATATCAATTTCATTATAACTATAATCATTTTTATCTATGATTGTACATATCCTTTCAAAGGGATCTTCTATTTTTATTTTATCTATTTTATTTTTTGCTGTTATTTTATGTTTTATTGTTAGAACATATAAGGTTTTACATCTAGCTGTAAATATTTTACTTCCTGGGGCTAGTTCTATCCCTGACATTCGCCAGTATAATACTAGTGATTTATCTATATTTCTGTCATTTATTGCTACTGAGTAGTTGACACTTATTATAAATTTAAATTTTTGGTATATGAGGTTACCTCTTACTGCACTTATTATACTTTTTTCTAAGGGTTGTATAATTCTATCATCCGCTAAGTATATTTCTATGGGTGTATCTATTCCTTCTCTAAAACATGCTTTTATTAATATTTCCGTTCCTCCTAAATGTACATATTTAATTGGATTTTTAGCCTTAATATCTTGTATTTCTTTATTTATTATTCGTTTATTTATTATTAGTATTTTGGTCTTTCCTTTAGTGTATTTGCAATCTATGATATGTTCTCTTTGACTTACTGTAATATTCTTCTTTTTGTCTTTTAAACCAGTTTCTTATTGTTGGTATTTCGAATATTTTTGCTACGCTTAGGTCTAATTCTTTTCCTTTTATTTGTTCAAATATACTATTATCAAATATTATTTTCTATTCTAAAGATTCTTCGTCTTGATGTTCTTCTTTATTTATTATTCCTAAAGAAAGCAGACATAATGAAAAGCCAAATAGAATTTCTAGGAATACAAATAGATAAAAATGGAATAAAAATGCAAACGCATATAGTACAAAAAATAATTAACTCAAAAGAACAGCTAGATACGAAAAAGAAATTACAATCATTTCTAGGACTAGTAAACCAAGTAAGAGAATATATACCAAAATTAGCAGAAAATTTAAAACCATTACAACAAAAATTAAAGAAAGATGTAGAATACCAGTTTGATAAGAAAGTCCAAACACAAATACAAAAAATAAAATTATTATGTAAGAACCTACCTAAACTATATTTTTTGGACGAAAACGAAAAATTTATCTATAAAGTAGAATCAGACGCTAGTGAAAAAAGTTATGGAGGAATCTTAAAATACAACTACGATGGAGAAAAATAGAACATCATTGTAGATATTATTCAGGAACATTTACTAATACAGAAATAAAATGGGAAATAAACAGGAAAGAATTATATTCAGTGTATAAATGTTTACTATCATTTGAACCATATATCGTATATAACAAATTTATTATAAGGACAGATAACACACAAGTAAAATGGTGGCTAACAAGAAAAATACAAGATTCGGTAACAACAAAAGAAATAAGGAGATTGGTATTAAATATTCTAAATTTTACATTTACAATTGAAGTAATAAAAACTGATAAGAATGTTATTGCAGATTACCTATCACGACAAAGCTACTCAGACTGAGACTGAGGAAGAAGATACAATTGAAAAGATACTCAAAGCCATTACTACACTTTGTACAAAAGTGGATAGTATGGACCACGAGATACAAAAGCTAAAGACTAATGAAGATAATCTAAAGTCTAAAGCTAGTCAGCAGCATGACTATAAAAATGCGGAGCTACGTCGATCGAAAGACGGAAAAAATCCAGAGCTAAAAGGAGACGATGGGAAACTCCTTAAAACCCATAATGTTTGTTTAAATACAGCTGCAGGTACAAGCAAACAAGTTAGCTATATGTCCATAGAACCACAAACATCTACATACACTACCACCTATCACACTACCACTTCCATAAATTCCTCAACTACCAGTTCCGCACCGAAAAATGATGCTAAAAGTTCCGTATATGTTTCGTTTGTTTCCGAATGTTGTTCATCTAGATCATCGTCGTTTATTTCATCAACTCTTTTATATAAAATTCTATACAGCACCAGCGGAGATATTATACGAGGAAATACAACCTCCAATACAGGTTATCAATATAGGACTGACTAAAGATATGATTATACCCGAGGACATCGGACAACAAGAAGAGATATGCAAAATAGACATACCAAGTTTTTATGCCAACAAAAGAATAATTGGTATATCAACTATCAAATGACAGAAATATAGATAAATCACTTGTATTATACTGACGAATGTACATTATACTTATATTGTCACCTATTTTGTTATATCTTCTTCCTAGATTATAAAATATTATCTTTATTTTTAATCCGTCATAGTTTTCATATGTTTTTCAATCTATTGCGTATTCTTCTTTATTCATTTATAGATTGTGTTGAAGTTTATATTCTAAGTTATTTATTTGTATTTCCAGCTATAAAATAGTCTTTTTTTGTGCTATTATAGATTTGTGACATATTCCTGCAAATATATTACTATTAAGTCTATTTTGTCTATGTGCTAATTCTTGTCTTTTTGCTATAATTATTTCATTAAGTTTTTGTCTATATTCGTTATTCTTGTTATTCATTGTAATTTTAAATATTGAATATATTTATATTCTACTTTAGATATATTATCTATTAATTGATTCAATTTTTCGTTATCAGTTTTTGTGATATTAAGTTGTTTATATTCCGGATATAATTTGTTTAATTTTCTTCTTAATTTTCTTATCTTTCTACTAGTATGTTTCTTTCCATGTTTCTTAAAGCTGGGCTTTCTCATGACTTCATAAACTAGCTCGGGACCTATCAAAGCAACTTCACCCACCTCAAACCAACCGATAGGAGATCTACACCTCCTACCAGAAAGAGCCTCAAAGGGAGCCATACCAATACTCGAGTGATAGCTATTAGTGTATGCAAATTCTATCAGTGTCAAATGGTCATCCCAATTACCCTTAATATCTATTACAGAAACCCTTAACATGTCTTCCAAAGTCTCAATAATACGTTCTGCTTTCCCATCAGTTTGGGGATGAAAAGTCGTGCTAAGCTTAACCTTGGTACCAAGACCTTTTTTGAATGACTTCCAAAATTGAGAAGTGAATTGGGTACCACGATCGGAAATGATAGACAAAGGCACACCATGCAATTTTTACATCTCTCTCAAGTCTATCTTAGCATAGTCTTCCATTGAATAAGAAACTTTGACAGGAAGAAAATAAGCCAATTTCGTCATTCGACCCACTATTACCTATATAGAGTCATGTTGTCGTCGGGTGCAAGGCAAACCAACTATAAAGTCCATATTCAAGACTTCCCACTTCCATGTAGGAATAGCAATATATTGGGATAAACCTCCTGGCCTTTGGTGCTCAATTTTCACTTGTTGACAATTAGCACACTTGGCCACAAATCCTGCAATATCTTTCTTCATCCCATTCCTTTAATAGACTTCCCGTAGATCACGGTACATCTTTGTGGCTCCCGGGTGAATAAAATACTAAGAACTATGGGCTTCCTCTAAAAAATTTCCCCTCAAGTCATCAACATTTAGAATACATAACCGACCTTGATATCTAAGTACCCCATCTCCCTCTTGGGAGAAAGCCTCAACGAACTTTTTGAGTAGCGCCTCTTTCAATCCTACCAATATTGGATCAAGGACTTCCTTAGCCTTTACATCCATCACAAAAGACGATTCGGACCCATTATGGACCATAACACCACCGTTGGTGAAATCCATTAGTTGAACAGCTAGTCGGGCCAACCTATGAACATCACGAACCAACTCTTTGTTTCTTCATCTACATGAGCCACACTACCCATTGACAATCTACTAAGAGTATCCACTACCACATTAGCTTTATCGGGGTGATAAAGGACACTCATGTCATAATCCTTCAAGAGTACTAGCCACATTCTTTGGAGAAGATTCAAGTCCTTTTGACTAAACACATATTGTAGACTCTTACGATGGGTTAAAACATCTACATGGACCCCATACACATAATGCCTCCGTATTTTTAAGGCAAACATGACCGTCGCTAACTCAAGGTCATGGGTAGGATAATTCTCCTCATGGATCTTAAGTTTCCTTGAAGCATAGGCAATCATATTACCATGTTGCATGAGCACACATCCCAACCCAACTCTAGAGGCATCACAATAAACCACAAAACCATTCGTACCTTCATGTAAGGTCAACACCGGAGTGGAAGTAAGTCTATCTTTCAACTCTTGGAAACTTTTCTCACAAACTTCCGACCACACAAACTTAGCCTTCTTTTGAGTCAAAGCCGTCAAAGGAGAAGCAATGGAAGAAAATTCCTCAACAAACCTTCTATAGTAACCGGTCAAACCCAAAAAGCTTCTAATGTCAGAAGGAGTTAGAGGTCTAGGACAACTCTTGACCTTATTCGTCTTCTTAGGATCTACCTCATCCACTTGCTTGAGATAATATGACCAAGGAAAGCTACAGACCTTAACAAAAATTCACACTTGCTAAACTTTGCAAAAAGTTGTTGGTCCTTAAGAACTTGCAACACAATTCTCAAATGGTCCACATGTTCATCCTCACTCCTTGAACAGATCAAAATATTGTCAATAAACACAATTACGAACATATCAAGGTATTGTCTAAACACCCTATCAATCAAATCCATAAATATCGCCGGAGCATTAGTCAACCCAAACGACATAACAAAAAACTCATAGTGACCATACCAGGTTTGAAAAGAAATCTTTGGAACATCATCCCCTCTCACCCTCAATTGGTGATAACACGAACGAAGATCAATTTTAGAGAAATAACTATCCCCTTGAAGTTGGTCAAACTAGTCATCAATTCTTGGAAAAGGATACTTGTTCTTAATGGTCACTTTATTCAATTGACGATAATCAATACACATTCCAAGAGACCCATCTTTCTTTCTAACAAATAACACAGGAGTGCCCCATGTAGAAATGCTCGGTCGGATAATGACCTTATCCTTGAATTGAACTTTTAACTCCTTAAGTTCAACCGAAGCCATTCTATAAGGCAGAATAGAGATAGGTTATATATCTAGGAGAAGGTCAATACCAAAGTATATTTCCCACTTAGGAGGAATAACAGACAAATTATCGGGGAAAACTTTCAGAAACTTATTAACTACAGGGACCGACTCAAGAGTAGGGGTTTCAAAATCTACATCCCTCACCCTAACTAGATGATAAAAACACCCTTTCAAAATCATCTTTCTAGATTTTAGAAAAGACACAAATTGACCTCTAGGCATAAAATTTCCCCCCTTCCACTCAAGGATAGGCTCATTTGGAAATTGAAATCTGACCATCGAGTTCTACAATCAATAGAGGCGTAATATGCATGCAACCAATCCATACCAAGAATCACATCAAAGTCTAACATCTCAAGCTCAACCAAGTCAATAAGAGTAACTATATGGGATAAGGAAATGAGACATCTTCTATAAAACCTCTTAGCCACCACAGAATCACTAACAAGAGTAGAGATAGAAAACGGTTCTAATAAGATTTCCAGAGGAACACCAAACCTCATAGCCACATAGGTCGTCACAAAAGATAAAGTAGCACCGAGATCAAGCAAGGCATATACATCATGTTGAAAAACTTTTAACCAACCTGTCACTACATCCAGGGAACTCTCTTGGTAACCACGGGATTGGAGAGCATAGAAGCAGTTTTGCTTTGGAGCTTTGGAATTCGAACTGCTAGGAGGAGCTTTCTTGCCTTTCCTTCTTTTTGCCGTAAGCATGGGGTAATATCTCATTTTGTGACCACTCTTCCCACAACTAAAGCATCCATCGGTGCCGGTTAGGCACTTACCATCCTATTTCTTCCTACATTTATGTAACACCCCGGAAACTAGTAGGCTAAACTAGAGCTTGATGTGAGAATTAGATTTGTAGATATAACTTCCCATACTTAAAATTAAGGGTTTTATGTTATAACGTCAAGGTACGATACCCCAAGGACCTACCATGGGTCCTTGAGGAGGTCCCCAAGAAGCTACCTGGGAAGTGAACAACAACTGGACCCACACCCTGTTAGTGGGTAAGCCCGTAGATGGATACTATAGAGGCTGCCTGGGGGAGTGATCCACGAGACCAGGACCCACACTTCGTGGATAGGTCCACGATCCGTGGTAAGAGGGTCGTGGGTCAAGGACCCAATTTGCCAAGTCCCAAAAACCCAAACCACTTTCACCAGCACGCCACGTGGGTCCAACCACGCCCTGTGGGTGGGTGCTCGCGGGTGGTGGCCTGGAGATGGTTTTAAGGGTTAAGTTTAAGGGTACTTTGGGGTTTTCCAAAATTAATTAGTTATTAAGTGACATCGTTTTATGCTAATTTCGACTGACGATATAATGATTTAAGACCCCTAAATTAAGTCATCTTCCTCATAATACAAAAATCCAAAATCAAAAACCAACTTTGATTGGATTGGATCTAGAGTTCAAGGAAGAAGAAGAAGGAAGTTGGATCTAGAGTTCAAGGAGCAAGTTTTTCTACTCAAATTCGTTGGATTCCATTGCTAAGGCATGGTTGCTCTTCATCCATGGATAGCCTTCATCCATGGAGTCCCTTCAAAACTAAATTTCAAAGAAAAAAATTCCCCTAAAGCTAGGGTTTGACTCCAAGTCATGGATTCCTTTCAAAAAATTATTCCAATTCTTTAATTACATTATATTATGATTGAATTGATGATTCATTATGGTTTTTATGTTCGAATCCCCAAGAATCCAAGAAATCACCTTATTTCCCAATTATGATCTTGTGATGTGTGTTTTTTGTATAGAAGAAGGATATTATGAGATTATGCTTGTAGTAATTGAGTTATTTGAATCATGTTGTTATATATGTTTAATGTAGTAATTCTATATTTGTTGATTAAATATGATTTTAGTTCCTTGAAGGGTACAGTATAAGAATTATGCATGATTATGAGATTTATGTATGTGATTTAAGAACACTTTGAGAGTAAAGTGATTATGATTATGATTATGATATTGTTGTGTGTTATTGAAAGACTATTCTGAATTACACACCTATGTATGAATATGACATGTTGTGAAAGGATTTCTCACAATATGATATTTCTAAGGTTGAAAGGCTATTATCACCTATTGAATCTATGAGATAACTTATGAATTATGTTGGATTAACTGTCAATACATTCTTCCATGAATATGAACTCAAGTTATGACTTAATAATTACTCTGTGAGATTAATGCTTATCACTGAGTGGATATTGATATGAGATGGAAGCCCTCACGTGAGTTGAGGCTAGGTTTCTAGGAGCAATCTCTTGAGATGGATGCCTTCACGTGAGTTCAGGTCGGGTATCTAGTAACAATCTCCTTGTCCCATAACTACATGCCCCCGTAGGTCATTTAGCTAGTGGATCCACCTAAGCTTAGATAATGGTTCTACCTTAGGCAAGTAGGACAACCCTTTTTGGTGTAGGTAACACCAGATTCGATGTTAAGGTCACATGGTCTATGTCAGTTAAGGCTTATTCCCACTATAACAAAAATGTGAATTATGAACTATGGCTACTCAAGAAGCTTTACATAGTATGGGTGAGATTATGGGATCTTATTCATGCATTGCACAACTATACTTTAAGGGTAGTTATGGTATGTTCCTCTTATGTTATGATGGTATATGTAATGAATATGCTTATGCCTATGTTGCTAAGTATGTTTGATATGAGGACTATTTGTATGATGTATACTTAACTTGGATTGTTGCTATAAGTTGCTTTCCTTGATATGATTGACTAAAGGTGAATGTTCCATTGTCTATGAGAAGTAAGTTAAGGATGAGATCAAAAGATGATAAATATGAATGAGGGCCTAAAAAGACTTGCTTAGAATTTGTAGGATTATGGGGCCTTATCCATGCATTGCACAAGCTTGCTTTAAGGTGACCCATGAAGTGTTTCTCTTATGTTATGTTAAACTAGATTGCATTGATTATGTGTATGACTATGTTGTTATCTCTTAAGTTTATAGGCTAAATATTATTATGATGTCATTTATTCTTATGACTTATGTTTTTCTACTATCTTCAAAATGATGGTTTAAATTAGTAAAGTGCATGCATTCAAATGAAATGTCCCCTTTAGCATGTTTTCAATGTTTTTATGCATAGCTATCATACTTAGTGCATTTTTGTACTAAGCATATTTTCCAACATTTTCCCCAAGTGTAGGGTCCGGTTCTCAAGGTGGTCCCCATTGTGGCTAAAGCTTGGATTTGTTCATTTTTCCTAGCTTGTTGGTGAGTCCTTAGGACGAATGTTCTTACTTTGTAGTTTCATTCTTGTATTCCCTTTTCGGATTATGTTGTATGGGTTGTTTCCCTATTTGATTCAAGTATTGTAATAGATGGCTATATTGAGACAAGTCTAGACTTTCGCTTTGCTTTTATGAAAAACTTTTTAAGACTTGAAATGAGTTTTACTTTTATTGTTCTAATGCTTTATGTTATGATATGCTAAGTGGCTTACATGGTTCCTTTTGGGGTTCTATGTGACATGCTACATCTAGGGTGTACCTCTGAGTTGTGACAAACTTGGTAATCAGAGCACAATGCTAAGAATGATTCTAGGATGATACCTCATAAGCAACGTCTAGTCTTGTCTTGTTCATGAGTGTGATGCACGCCACATTTATGAATGAGAGGCTAAAAGATGATTAGGAAACTACACTTCTTTCATTACTCTTAAGTCCTGCCATATATTTTAACTCTATAAAGTCCCTCTCCTAATCCTTCCCTTGTGTCTTAAGGATATGAATACACGAAAGGCTACTGCTACAAGAACGGAGGGTGACAACATGAATGAAGAAGCTCCTCAAGCTAATCAAGTTCTGATTAATCCTTTGGCTATGTCAGATATGGAGGTTAGGTTAGATTTTCAAATTTTGGCTCAAGATATAATGACTCAAGCTCAAGCTTTGATGGCTCAGGCCAATAGAGATGTTGTGAATCATGTGAATTCGGCTGCCTCAAGGTTTAGGATTTTGCAAGAATTAACCCTCCCGAATTTCATGGCTCCAAAATGAAAGAGAATCCTCATGAATTTGTGGAAGAGGTTTATAAAATACTTTCTATTATGGGGGTGACTTCAATAGAGAAGGCGGATTTAGCCGCTTACCAAGTGAAAAGTGTTTCTCAAGTATGGTATAATCAATGGAAGAACAATAGGATGGTAGGAGCGGGTCTCATAAAGTGGGAAATGTTTTAATCGATGTTTCTTGATAGGTTCTTTCCCCGAGAGTTGAGGGAAGCTAAGGTGGAAGAGTTCATTAACCTTCATCAAGGAAGCATAAGTGTGAAAAAGTATGCACTAAAGTTCACTCAATTGTCCAAGTATGCTCCAACTATGGTGGCAGATTCGAGGGATGAGATAAGTAGGTTTTTGATGGGTATGTCTATCTTGGTAGTAAAAGAATGTCATTTGGCAATGCTCCATTATGATATGGATATCTCACGTCTTGTGGTGCATGCCCAACAATTTGAGGAATTAAAGTTTAAGGAGAAGAATAGGGAGGTGAAGGGAGCTAGGACCGATGATGGGAACTTCTACAATGCTAGGTCCGATGAACTAGGTCAACCAAGGTTCAAACAAAGGTTCTCCAACCAAAGTTCCTTTAATGTTTCCCCAAAGGTCAACAAGGATATGGTGTCTAACCCTAAACCTCAAAGATGAAATGAAGGTGGTTCTTCTTTTGAAAGATCTATATGTGCCAAATGTGGGAAGGAACATACGGGTAAGTGCCTAGCCGGCACGGATGATCGCTTTGGGTGTGTAAAGAGTGATCACAACATGAGAGATTACCCGATGCTCATGGCTAAGCTTCTCTTAGTGGTCTGAATCCCAATGCTCCAAAGCACGGTCATTTCTATGTACTCCAGCCTAGAAATGACCAAGAAGGCTCTACGGATGAAGACACTGGTATGTTTATAGTTTCTACATAGATGTAAAGGTTTTATTAGATCCTGATGCTACTTGTTAGACTTTGATGTTATCCTTGGTAGGGTTTGGATGTATTGTTGTTTGACCTCTATTGATTTTAGAACCCGATATGGTTATTATGAGTTTTTGGTTATGTCATTTGGGATTGGTTGAGAGAAGTGGTACTGGAGGAATTAGTAGGAGGGGGGATGGTGTACTTAGATAGCAAGGTTGTTGAGTGTCCCAATATCCTGATTTCTTTGTTCTACTCCTACGAGACAAAGAGTTCCTCTTAGCTTGTATTATGTTTTGGAGTCATGAGTTTGTTTTATGTGTTTCCATGATTTCCTTATGATATGCATGTTCTTGAGAAATTTATGTTTAGTAAGAAAAAAATGAGATTTTATGATTGACTTTCCTTATGTTGTTGTGCATTGAGTATGAGTTGCCTAGTTGACTTCATTAGATGAATTGATGAACATGCCTTATATGTTTAGCTTTTCTTGAGTAGTTGGCCTAACGGTTTCATGGATTGTCTTAAGTATGATTTAAAGCTTGGAGTAGGTAGTTCCTCCTATGAACAGGTGAAATGTTGAATTGTCATGCATAATGGGTTTTTAGATGTAGTTCCTACTTCCTTGTGTTGCAATGATTATGTTTGAGATGGAGTTGAAGTTTCCTCCTTTGAATTGTGCATTATGTTGATGTTTCATGCATAATGGGTTGCTAGTCTTGAGTCATTACTTCCGTAAGGTGTCTAGATCGTTATTCGAGGATGAATGTTCCCAAGGGGGAGATACTGCAACACTCCAGAAACTAGTAGGCTAAACTAGAGCTTGACGTGAGGATTAGAGTCGTAGATAGAACTTCCCTTACGTAAAATGAAGGGTTTTGTGTTATAACGTCAAGGTACAACCCCCTAAGGATCAACCATGGGTCCTTGAGGAAGACCCCTAGAGACTTCCTAGGCAGTGACCAACGACAGGACCCACCCCCCATTAGTGGGTCCATACTACATGGGTCAGCCCATAAATGGACACCATGGAGGCTGCTTGGGGAAGTGACCCACGAGACCAGGACACACACCTTGTGGATGGGTCCACGGTCCGTGGGAAAAGGGTCGTGGGTCAAGGACCCAATTTGCCAAGTCCCAGTAACCCAAACCACGTTCACCAGCATGACACGTGGGCCCAACCACACCCCATGGGTGGGTGCTCATGGGTGGAGGCCTGGAGACGGTTTTAATGGTTAAGTCTAAGGGTACTTTGGGGTTTTCTGGAATTAATTAATTATTAACTGACATCGTTTTATACAAATTTAGACTAACTATATAATGGTTTAAGGCCCCTACATTAAATCATCTTCCTCATAATACCAAAATCCCAAATCAACAACCAACTTTTCCCCAAAAAATTCTCTCTCTGGAACTTCAAGAAAGAAGAAGAAGGAAGTTGGATCTAGAGTTCAAGGAGCAAGTTTTTCTACTCAAATTCGTTGGATTCCATTGCTAAGGCATGGTTGCTCTTCATCCATGGATAGCCTTCATCCATGGAGTCCCTTCAAAACACAATTTGAAAGATAGAAATTCACCAAAAGCTACGGTTTGACTTTGAGTCATGGATTCCTTTCAAAAATGATTCTAATGCTTTAATTACTTTATATTATGATTTGATTGATGATTTATTATGGTTTTTATGTTGGAAACCCCAAGAATCCATGAAATCCCCTTATTTCCCAATTTGATCTTGTGATGTGGTTTTGTTGATAGAAGAAGGATATTATGAGATTATGCTTGTAGTAATTGAGTTCTTTGAATCATGTTATTACAAATGTATAATGTATTAATTCTAGATGTGTTGATTGAATATGATTTTTTATCCTTGAAGGGTGAAGTATGAGAATCATGCATGATTATGAGATTTATATATGTGCTTTAAGAACACTTCGAGAGTAAAGTGATTATGATTATGATATTTTTGTGTGTTGTTGAAAGGCTATTCTCAATTACACACCTATGTATGAATACGACATGATGTGAAAGGTTTTCTCACAATATGATGGTTCTAAGGTTCAAAGGCTATTCTCACCTATTGAATCTATGAGATATCTTATGAATTATGTTGGATTGAGTTTCAATACATTCTTCCATGAATATGAAATCAAGTTATGACTTAATAAGTACTTTGTGGAATTAATGCTTAGCACTGAGTGGATATTGATATGGATGGAAGCCCACACATGAGTTGAAGAGGGGTTTTTAGGAGCAATCTCTTGAGATGGATGCCCTCACGTGAGTTGAGGTCGGGTATCTAGTAAAAATTTCCTTTTCCCATAGCTACATGACCCCGTAGGTCATTTAGCTCGTGGATCCACCTAAGTTAAGATAATGGTTCTACCTTAGGCAAGTAGGACAACCCTTTTCGGTGTGGGTAACAACGGATTCCATGTTAAGCTCACATGGTCTATGTCAGTTAAGGCTTATTCCCACTATGAAAAGAATATGAATTATGAAATATGGCTTTTTAAGAAGCTTTACTTAGTATGGGTGAGATTATGAGATCTTATTCATGCATTGCACAAGTACGCTTTGAGGGTAGTTATGGTATGTTCCTCATATGTTATGATGGTCTATGTAATGAATATGCTTCTGACCATGTTTCTAATTAGGTTTGATATGAGGACTACTTGTGTGATATATGCTTAACTTGGATTGTTGCTAAAAGTTGTTTTCCTTGATATGATTGACTAAAGGTGAATGTTCCTTTGTCTATGGGAAATAAGTTAAGGATGAGATCATAAGATGATAAATATGAATGACGACTTAAAATGATTTGCTTAGCATGGGTGGGATTATGGAGTTTTATCCATGCATTGCACAAGCTTGCCTTAGGGTTACCTATAAAGTGTTTCTCTTATGTTATGTTAAACTCGATTGTGTTGATTATATCTATTTCTATGTTGTTATCTCTTATGTTTATATCCTATGTCTTATTATGATGTCTCCTATGCTTATGACTTATCTTTTTCCACTATCTTCAAAATGATGGCTCAACTTAGTAAAGTGCATCCATTCAAATGAAATGTCTTTTTTAGCATGTTTTCAATGTTTTTATGCATAACTATTAGACTTAGTGTATTTTTGTACTAACGTGCATTTTTGTACTAACCCATATTTTCCTACATTTTCCCCATGTGTAGGGTCTGGTTCTCAAGATGGTCCCCATTGTGGCTAAAGCTTGGATTTGCTCATTTCTCCTATAGCTTGTTGGTGAGTCATCATGATTCGAGGACGGATGTTCTTACTTAGTAGTTTCATTCTTGTATTTCCTTTTCGGATTATGTTTTATCGGATGTGTCCCTATTCTATTCAAGTATTGTAATAGATGGCTATATTAAGCAGTCTAGACTTCTGCTTTCTTTCATTAAATTTTTTTTTAAGACTTGAAATGTGCTTTAATCTTATTGTTCTAATGATTTATGTTATGATATGCTAAGCGGTTTACATGATGCCTTTCGGGGTTATATGTGCAATGTAAAGGGCACTCATGTCATAATCCTTTAAAACTTCTAACCACTTTCTTTGTCGGAGATTCAGGTGTTTTTGGGAAACACATATTGGAGACTTTTGTGATCGGTGAAAACAATCTACATGGACCCTATACAAGTAGTGTCTCCATATTTTCAAAGCAAATACTACCGCCGCTAGTTCAAGATTATGGGTCGGATAATTCTTCTCATGTACCTTGAGTTTCCTTGAAGCATAGGCAACCACCTTACCATGTTGCATGAGCACACATCCCAACCCCAATCTCGAAGCATCACGATATACCACAAACCCATCGGTACCCTCCGATAGGGTCAACACCAGAGCAGAAGTAAGTCTATCTTTCAACTCTTAGAAGCTTTTCTCACAAGCCTCCGACCACTCAAATTTAGCCTTCTTGTGAGTTAAAGCCGTCAACGGAGAAGCAATTGAAGAAAAACCCTCAACAAACCTCCTATAGTAACCGGTCAAACCCAAAAAGCTTCTAATATCGGAAAGAGTTAGATGTCTAGGCCAACTCTTAACTGCATCCGTCTTCTTAGGATCTACATCAATACCCTTGCTTGACACACTATGACCAAGAAAGGCTACAGACCTCAACCAAACCTCACATTTACTAAACTTCGCATATAATTGGTGTTCTTTAAGGACTTGCAATACAATCCTCAAATGGTCCATGTGTTCACCCTCACTCCTTGAATAGATCAAAATATCATCCATAAACACGATCATAAACATATCAAGGTAGAGTCTAAACACCCTATTCATTAGATCCATGAATGCCGCCGGAGCATTGGTTAAGCCAAATGACATCACAAGAAATTCATAGTACCCATACCTAGTTCGGAAAGCTATTTTGGGTATATCATTCCCTCTCACCCTAAGTTGGTGGTAGCTCAAACGAAGGCCAATTTTTGAGAAGTAGCTAGCCCCTTGGAGTTGATCAAACAAGTCATTGATTCTCGAAAGGGGATATTTATTCTTAACAGTTACCTTGTTCAATTGGCGGTAATCAATGCACATTCTAAGAGACCCATCCTTCTTTCTAACAAACAACACCGGAGCACCCCATGGAAAGATACTCGGTCAGATAAAGCCATTGTCTAACAAATCCCGAAATGGATGTGGGAGATGATCAATATGGATTTGTTTAGTGGTTTCCCACATTCTCGCAGGAAACTTGATTCAATTTGGGTAATTTTATATCGGATGACTAATCAGCCCATTTCTTACCGGTAAAGACTACTTATGAAGCAGAAGATTATGCCAAATTATATATACAAGTGATAGTCAGTCTTCATGGAGTTTCAGTGTCCATTATTTCAAATAGAGGTGTGGAATTCATAGCGCAATTTTGGAAGTCATTCCAAAGAGGTTTGGGTTCAAAGGTAAACTTGTGTACCATTTTTCATCCCGAGACTGATGGTCAAGTAGAGCGTGCAATTCATACTTTAGAGGATATGTTGAGGGCTTGTGTGATTGATTTCAAAGGTAGTTGGGATGATCACTTACCTTTTATAAAGATTGCTTACAATAACAGTTATCACTCTAGCATCCAAATGGCTCCTTATGAAGCTCTTTATGGGTGAAGATGTAGATCTCCTATTGGATGGTTTGAGATTGGTGAAGCTGGGTTAATAGGACCTGACTTAGCTTATCAAGTTATGGAGAAAGTGAAGATCATTCAAGAAATGTTGAAAACTGCACAAAATCATCAGAAATCATATACAGATGTTATAAGAAGAGACTTGGAGTTTGAGGTGGATGATTGGGTTTACTTGAAGGTTTTACCCATGATGGGTGCTATGAGGTTTGGCTAGAAGGGTAAACTCATCCCCCGATATATTGTTCCTTACAGGATATCCAAGAGGATTGGCAATGTAGCTTATGAGTCGGAGCTACCGCCAGAGTTAGCAGCAATTCGTCTGGTGTTCCACATTTCTATGTTAAAGAAGTGTATGGGTGATCCTTCACTTATTATACCTACTGAAGATAATGGTATTAAGGACAACCTATCTTATGAGGAGATACCTGTTAAGATACTTGATCGTCACGTTCGCAAGTTGAGGACCAAGGAGGTAACATCAGTCAAGGTCTTATGGAGGAATCAGTTTGTTGAGGAAGCATCTTGGGAGGCTGAGGAGGATATAAAGAAAATATACCCACATCTCTTTCCTTCCAGAGAAATTCAAGACCCAAGGTAATGACTTTTTATGAAACACTCTTTCAATTGCTATTCTATGATGTGTTGAATTGTATGTTGGGTGTTAGATATTCTACCCTTAGTTCTACATAGAGTGATCTCATTCGAGGATTAATGTTCCCAAGGGAAAAATATTGTAACATCCTGGTTTTAGAAAGGGCTTATTTTGGAAAGACCTAAATAAAAAATAGCTAAATTAAAAATTTGTGTAGGTTAGTCTCCAATTGTGAGTTTTGGGTCAACTTCAGACCACCATAACTTTCAGTACAAGATGATTTAGGTGGCACATAATATATGAAATGAAAGATCTTTGAACCCTATTTCCAACTCCCTTGAATTGGCTAAATTTTGAGTTCGGACGTGGGAGATATGCATGTTTGCATTCAGCCTGTCCACTTAACTAATTTCATCCGAACTAAGGAAGGGTATTTTGGTCTTTTCCTCACCCCATTAGCCTTAAGAGTGTTTTCACCCAATTAGGGGTAAAAGCTGATTAAAATCAGTTTACATCTAAGTCTAAAGAGTTCAATAAAGTTAAGCCAAAGTTCAAGAGGAGAAAAGTGGAGTTTCAAGAAGTTCTTAAAGATTTTGGAGAAATCGCCAAGAACTTAGTTCATTCAAGGTATGTAAGCTTTCATAGTGATGGTTTTGTTCGCCCTCACACCAATCATATATAATTTTACCCATGAATTCATTCTTGAGGTTGATTATTGAGTTCTTGAGAAGTTCTTGAGATTAATTGAGGTCTTGAAATCCTTGAGATGAAGTATTTTTGCAAAATAGTTGAGTCTATTCATTGAGCTTTGTGTGGGTTGATACGCCCAAATTACACCTCCCTACAGAAGTATAAGTGATCGTAATCAAGTAAAGAACCCAACTTGTAGGTTGGGGTCGATCCCACGAGGAAAATGGTCTAGACTTTACTTTAACCAACAATTATATTCAATTAGTCAAATTACTTCCAGAAACAGGTAATTAAAGGGGGGGTTTGTTTGTGTGAAACAAATAGTAAGAATTTAATAAGTAATCAGTAATCAAAACTCAACTTTGGTTGTTATCAAGAGAAGAGAAATAACTAAGGTATACGTGTTCCCCACAAGCTCATAACGCAGTGATCCTAGCAACAACAATCTTTTCCTAGTGTATTACATGCAAAGTGATAAGTTAGGTATCTCTAAATCCTTGGTCCGGCATCTAGAGAATTTCACCCCGCACCTTAGTCCGTCTACGTGTGTATAATTTACTAACCCTTACCTTTACCTCATATTAGACATCATAATCGATGTTTGGCTTTGTTATTACTTCGCACCTATTGACACTAGCCTATTAGATAGTATCACACTAAATCTATGTTGATAATTCTTTTCTTGTTGATTACCTCCTTAGTCCAGCAAGTAGCAACAAGGCGAGTTCTAACGCGTGCACTCGTTAAAAAGACTTCTAAATGAAAGAATTATCAATGCATGCAAAACACTATTCACGAATTGCTTATTTACTATTCATACTTTGTTAATCGCTCATGGTTCCCACAACCCTAGTTGTGGATTTAGTTACTCATATTAGCAAGAACACAATTCATATTTTTAGATGAAAAAATCATGAACTTATGTAAAGAGAATAATAAACCCAAAAATTTAACTTGAATTGCAAAGCCAAAATCTTCAAAACGAACTTAGGAAATCAATAATTGCTAGAGTTGCAAATTAATCTCCAAAGTCACAAAGTAAAACTAGAATAATAATGTCTAACCCCCAAAAACGAGGTTTACATGCCCTATTTATAGAAAACAAATCCTAAATTAAAAGGGAAACAATTTAAGGAAAGTTTGTTCAGGCACGCGTCTTCATTCCACGAGACTAACTTACGGACCATCGATGGATCTACGGTCCGTAAGTCCCTTCCGTCACTCGGGACTTAGAAAATATTTCAGCTTCTAAAAATCAGCTTCTCTGAAGCAAACGATGGACTTGCAGTACGGACCGTAGATCTATCTACGGTCCGTCAATCCCCTCCGTAGCTCCACACTTAGAATCTTCAAAAATCAGGTACTGGAACCCTCGCAGTCTCATTCTACAGATCGATCAGTACGGTCCGTAGATCAATTTACGGACCGTCAATGGCCACCGTGGTTCTAGACTTGGTTAGATTTCCCTGATTTGTCATCCATACCTTACCTGCTGATCTACGATCATCACCTACTGACCGTCAATGGACCTACGGTCCGTAGATCACCTCCGTGAATGCCCTTTTTCTGCATTTTTTCTCAGCTGTCTCTATACTTCGGCGCCTGAACATCTTTCCTGCAAAATACAATAAAAACACATAAAAACCAATACAAAAAGGCCCTAGACACACACAACTTGTAAGTGAAATGTATTAGAAATACCGTAAACTCACGGTATATCATGGGTTTCATTGAAAACGTTATGGGTTATAAAAATTTGTGAATTTTGACCATATATTTGCAGTGTGTATGAATGGGATCGACGTTGGGAGAGGAAGAAAAGGTCGGGCAGAATTAGGCGCCCAAATCTGCGTCGCGGAGGTGCTTCAAAATTTTAGTCCCTAGAATTATTACCCCCTCTCCATATCGTGGAGAGGATACGAAGTTCACTTTCCCAAAATTTATTTTTGTGACCAAAAAAATAATTCCTTCTTCACATCATGCCCATGCTCTCTAATTTGTGTCTTTGCTCGTTTCTTATTATCAACTATCTAAACTCCATTAAACATTGAGGGATCCTATATATCCTAATCATAATTCTTTAATTAACATTTCCAAATTCAAGATAGAGTTAAAAGTAAAGTTTGAGGGAGTTCTTTCGAGCCATTTTAAGGAGTCATTTGCAAACTTTTATTGTTTTAAGGCTTGAGCACTTGAGTATGAGTATGAGGATGAGGAGAGTTGAATTTCATTTTTCAAAGTTAACATATGGGAGCTACATATTCCCAAGGGTAAATGTTTTACATTTAAAATGAGACGAAACTTTGATTTTTAAATGAGTTCAAGAGGAGTTTTGAGTATAATCTCTTTTAAGAAAACCTTTTGAGTAATAATCTCAAAGTATGAGGATGAGGAAATGTGTTTAAACATATGAGCATGAGTTATATTATTGGGAGTAGTATTGACCACCGATATGGGGACGAGTTTAGACAACTCAAAGTCCTCATAAACCATGTATGCCAACATGGGTAAAGGTTCATACTTTTTAGATGATTCCTTATTTCTTTTAAGCATAGCTTACTGGATCCACTTAGTTGAGGATGTCTTATACTCTAGAAAGGAATAGGGCAGTTCTGGCAGCGTGGGCAAGATGTTGTATCAGCACATAGCTCATAGTAATGGTTTTCGGTTAGAGAATCTCCCAATTAAGAGTAAAGAGTTACTATTTCATTTTTTAAAATGCATTGAGTTGTTATCTACTATTTTTAAAGCTTTATATAAACTACATCTTTATTGTTGTTTTCATACTGTATTGAGTTGATTATCCATGAGTTGAGGTTTAGTTGAGATGAGGTGAGTATGTTTCATTCTTCTGAGTTCAAACTATTATGTTATGTTCAATGTTCCCCTTACATGCTCGTACATTCAATGTACTGATGCCATTTGGACTGCATTGTTTCATGATGCAAATACAGAAGATCAGTGTCATCAACAGGCACATCGTTGATACCACTTGTAGTTCGAGTTAGCTTTGATGAGTCCCCTTGCTTGCGGAGGATTTAATTTATATCTTTAAGTTTTGTTCAGATGTTGTGGGTCTTGTCTCGACTTCCATCACATTGTTTTAGAGGCCTCATAGACAATAGTAGTTAAGGAGTCTTTTTCTCATTTTCCTTATTGATGTTTTAAAGTATGTGAGTTGAACACTTATGCTCATTTGTGTATTTTGAGTTAACCTACTTACTTATGAGTTTAGTTTGAATGTGTAGTTTCTATTTCACTTGAGTAAATCTTCCGCTGAGTAGTTGAGTCAGGCCAAGGGTTCACTTGGGGACCAAAAATGGTTCTCGAGTGCAGGCCACTGATTAAACGTATCTCTGGACGGTATATAACCCAACTAAATTAGTTGGGGTCGAATCCCACAGGGAGTGGTACGTGTTTGAGAATCAATTAAAAAGTATGAATTTGATCAAATCAGTCATAGGAATAGACATTATCGAATAAAAACATAATTCAAATAAGGGGGTGACACAAATATCAAATAACAGGAGGTTTTGGTTTGAAATTATCAACTACAATAACAACAAATAATACGAAGTAACAATAATGAAATGGGTTCTTGGGATGTGATTCAATTATAGGCTAATGTAGACAAATGGGTAATTGCAAATATTAGAAAATAGCTAGATATTAGTGATTAAGCTAGATTATAAAGGGGGTAAACTTTCTCTCGAACAATCTACCCCGAATCAAGTCAATTTCTCTCGAACATCGACAATCATGCAAAATAAGAACAGCCTACGCCTTAGTCCATTCACTCTCTCGAGCTAAATGTATGGAAAATGGTTTAGGATTCACTCTCTCGAGGTGAACCCATGACAACCCAATACCCATAGGCCATCAATCAATAATCTTGGTTTTAAAACCTCTCTCTCGAGCAAGCCCAAAATACGAAGGTAGAACTACATTTGCAACTATAATTCTTTACTTTAAACCACAATTAATGATTGAAATCACTTCTAAACAACATTTAAATTAACAATTAGCAATACCCATAAGCTAAATCAGCCCATAATCACACCCAAGAATTGAGGTTTTAGCTAGACATCATAAAAAGTTAAAATATCGTTACCAAATTGCGTTTCCATCAACTGGGTAAGATTAAATTCGTCCTTATAATGCTCCAAGTTGAAGAATCTTAGAAACCCACTTTCAATTTCTCAAAAGTGAAAAACATCAATTCTCCAAAGCTTAGGGAAAACTTAGTCTCAATACTCAGAGTTCAAACTCAAAAATTACTCTAATGAATGTTTAGAATAAAATTTGATACTAAACTTAATGTTTAAAAATGTATTTATAGTCGACAAAAATATGTTGCGAAGGACCATTCGGTGCAAAAAGTCCGGCTCGCCAATCCGCCCGTTGGTCAATGTCTTCGCCTTTCTGCCTTGTCGTTCAGCTTCCTCAAGTTCTGTAACTTTAGGCGATCCAACAGTGCATCACGGAACAATTTGACGATCCGCCGATTGCTCATTTCTCTCGCCAACTTGGTTTGCTCCTTCAGGGCTTGGCACACTGGATCTTTAGGCAGTCAAGAGTCCATTTGGTGACTCACAAAAGGGACTTGGCGATCACCAGGCTTTCATTTCTTTGTTCTTTCAGCTCATTTATTCCTTTTTGCAAAATTAGTGTCCATGCTTTGTTCCTCAATCCATATACCTCGAAATCAAGGGTTTTACATCAGTTATTTGAACAAAATAATCATTTGAGGACACTAAACCATTGTAAATAAAACCCTAAAGGAGTCCAAACCTCGGACTCATCAACACCCCTAACTTAAACTTTTGCTTGTCCTTAAGTAAAAGTCAAGTTCAGCAGTTCAAAAAGGATTCCTCAAACAGTGTTGCACAAGACGCAATTATGAATGCACATAAAAGACACTACTTACTCATGATAGGATCAATGTTGCACTCAAAGATTCAAGTTGTGACTGACCTTTACCAAAGATTCGCAAGTTCACAATACTTGCTTCAAATGCAAGTTCAAGCTCAACAAAGGTACTCAAATGCCCTCACACAAAGAATTATTCCATATTCACACACAATGGTTCAACACTTTATAGTTCCGAAATCACATAGTACTCTCACACTCACAAAGATGAACACATGCATGACTCCACCCATGGATTTGCCCTTATTTTCCAATTAATACTTGTTTCAGCTCACTGAAGATCAAAAGGTATTTTTAATGCTTGTAACGGGGCTGAGTGTACAGGTATGGTCATTTAGGCTCAGTGGCTGCTATCCTCATGAAATGTGGTTTGAACAACACTTTCTTCCCTTTTTTTCAACAATTTCTTTCATGTTCAAAATTCACCCCATTATTCATTTTCCATGAAACTTTGGACACCCCATTTCTTATTGCAACTTTATTTCAAAACTTTTTCTTTTTCCTATTTCTTCTTTTTTTTGTATGGAGGGGTTCCATCTCTTTCAAAACCATGGGTAGAGGGGAATTTCCTCACATTTCTTTATTTACCTTCTCTTTTCACCACACCCTCAACTTAGGATTTTGGCGAAAGTTGGCTATTAAACAAAACCACATCTCATGTGGATTAAGGGTGAAGGGATAAAGAAAGGTCACAATTGCATCAAGTTTCTTCCAAGAAAAGGGTAAGGCTCAAAGGGTCCTCAAACAAAGTTTACACACTCACAAAGTGGGCCACAAAAGAGGTATAATTTCGAATTGTTTCACTATTTAAAATTGTTCCCTAAGATCATTTCAAGAGCTTGCATCACTTAGTCAACCAGACCAACATGGAAAATTCTAGGTGTTATCATACAAGGTTCATGGTAAGCTCATCACACAAGGCATTGGTACCAATATCAAACAAGACTCCACACTTTTGCTAGTGTGAAATGTTTATCACAAGAGACTCATTCGATAACCGGCTAGTCACAACGAGATGCAAAAAATTCACATATTGTCTATGCAACTTCAGTTGGCCTCATCGTAGCCACACATTCATTTTTGTTCGATTATGAGCACTATTCAAGTCATTGGTATTGATCAAAACCGATACTCAAATTTTCAAAAGAATAGCCACTTCCAAACACAATCAAGAGGTGGCATAAAATTTTCAAAAAGGGTCAAAAACCATTTACAATTAAAACAAGGAAACACAAGCTCAAATATCCAAAAACATAGTGCCAAAACACAATTTATAACACAAAACCCAATATATAAACAAAACACTAATCAAAAGAGGAAGGTATGGAAATACCTCACCCCACCACAAACAAAAAGCTATTTGCCCT
>NW_026020185.1:970033-1102533 GCF_900185275.1 Solanum verrucosum
CTCTTCACAATCAGAGTCTGTCCATGCTACAGGGTCCAATGCCAAATCATCCACAGGGTCTGGAGAGAATGACCAAGCAGCCTCGTCTGATGAGGCAACTAGTTCAGAGCCCATGCTGCACAAGGGATGATGAACCCGTCCTGTAGCAGGGGAGCTGAATAGGTGGTGTGTAGAGGGTCAATGGCAATCTATCGGGATGCAAAGATGGTAAATGACAAACAAAAGATGGCCCGATTAATTCAAGAGGAGCACAGAGTCCTCACGGGGAGCTTGTATACTGTGCCAGATATTCACCGGCTGTTCAAACTCCACAAGTGTGACTGGATGGCTCGAGACCCAGGGACGTATAGCGAAGAGATTGTCTGGGAGTTCTATGCTTCCTATGCTGCCACTCTCCGCGGGTCCATTTCCAAGCAGTCAAAGCCACTAGCAGAGGCTCCGCTCACTTCCACCTTGGTTCGAGGGTGTCCGATGGACATATCACCCGCCACCATTAGTCATTTTCTCTATGGTCCTACTACGGGCCACTCTTGGTCTCCTAACACTTCAGAGTTTGATTACCGCTGGGACATCGTGCGGAGTGGCGCTTTCCAGAGGAATGCTGAGCAGCGAGAGGCTGTGATACTATGGCTGGCCAGGTACATTGCTGCAGATGGCGAGCGAGCGGAATGGGTCGCTGCTCCACGGTTGGGCATCCGGAAGGCCACATTGAATTTTGTACCCAAGTTCTTCTGGCTGTTGGTACGCAACAGAGTGTCGCCTACAAAAGCTGACAATCAGGTCACTTGGGACAGAGCGGTGATAGTTTCTGCATTGGTGGCGGGAGTAGAGATCGACTTTGCCCAAATGTTGCTGGCAGAGATCCATGAGAGAGCTTTCAGGACCTCCACTACTTACCCCTTTCCATGTCTGAGTTTTCATTTGTGCAGGACTCTGGAGTGCCGATCTGGCATTGTGACAGGCTAGTCCACCATACAGGGGCATTGGACATCGGCCTTATTCGAGATGAGGCAAATGTGGCTGCACCTCGCAGAGAGGCCCAGATTGAGGTACCCCCCTTGGGCTCCGATCTTGCAGACACTGTGGGGCAGGCACAGGGCGGTGACCCCATTATCCCAGACCACACCGACACTGTCCCAGGCTCCTCTTCTCAGGCAGCTAGTGTTACTCCTAGTTCTTCCCGGTCCACACCACAGTTAGGAGCGACGGTTGTCCCGATGGCCAGAGTACAAAAGTTAGAGGCGCAGATGGCCACACTGCTGCATCACATCCAGCCGTGGATGCAAAAGTCGATTGCCGAGTCCGAGGCTAAAATGGAGCGCAGGATGGAGGGGATGATGGACTGTAAGGTCCTGGCTGTTAATAAGCGACTTGATGCCTTTGAGTTGCGAGTCCTCGAGCGATCAGCGCCGTCCACAGACTTATCTGCTCTGCAGGCTGACATAGCCATGCTCCGGACCGACGTTGACGTCATTCTTGCAGCACCTTCTGCTGAGACTCAAGCTGCCCCTACTGCGCTGGCTGATAATACAGTCCTAGATATTTTATTCAGTGGCATCGCCGAGGAGGGGCTACACCGACACATGCCAAGGGCAAGAGGCACCGCTCTCATCGCACGGAGGAAGAGAAAGCTCAAAAAAGACAGCGTCGGCAGGAGAAGGAGGCCGTCGATTGCAGACACATGCCACAGGTTTGCTTCACCCAAATCCATTTTCTTTTACTGTTTATGTATGCATTGTGGACAATTGCATCTACTTTTGTTGGGGGTGGGGTAAATGGATTGTGAGTGATAGGGTGAAGTCTGAGTAACCCAACTCATGAATCCTCTTTCGGGGTTTTCTTGCCTGTGTTCTTTTCCCCCAAGAGACTGTTTAATTTTTGTTGAACCGGCATGTCTTAGGATTGTATGTGTAGAAGCATGATACAGAATGAAGCATGATGACTTATAAAAATGATACCCGTCAGATTCTGGGTTGTATGCTAGAAGTAGGCTACGATTAGTTGATTGTGTTGGCTCTAAGTATGACATAGCAACAATCGACCAGACATGACTAGACCTGAAACTTGAACTGGGTAAACTGATAATCTGATAATGAAACTATGTGCCAAGAGTGAGTGAGAATCATTGACTGTTCAAACGGTTTTTGTGCAAAACTAGAACTTGCCCGGTTAGTCCTGCTAAGACAATTCAATCTAGAGGATAGGAAGTGATCGTAGGCCATTGTTCTGAAAATCCACAAATTGCCTAGAAAGATTTAACCAAATGAAATAACTGTCCCCATTGATCTAACTTTGAGCCTAAAAATGAACCATTTCTTTCTAAAACCCCGAACTCACTTTCCCATAATCTACTATGTTGGCCCCGGTCCCTCCTTGGACATGTGCACTTTGACTTAGGCCAAAAGCCTAAGTTGAGGGTGGCTAATGTAAAAAAGTAACTTCAATCTTGGCCTTGACCTGATATCGGGTATTGTGCACCTCAACTAACGAAAAATCCATAAGTTGAGGGTGGCTATGAAAGAGGAAACTGAAAGAAAAATGGGTATGAAAAGAGTGAAAAAAAATATATATAATAATAATAAATAAATTAAAAAAAAAAAAAAGGGGAAAACGTGAGGAAAGGATGTGACTTGGGAAAAGCGAAAGGAACAATAAGGTAAAAGGAAAATGAGCTACAAAGTCTAAAGTCACATCCGTGGTTGAAGAAAATCAAGGGAAGAAGGTAATGCAATAATATGACAAAAATAGGGCAAAAAAAAGTTAAAAGCCTAGTGTAATGATAAGAAGGGCAGAAAGTCACTAAGCAGTACCCAAATGTACCACACCTGACCCTGAGCCTACGTTACAAGCCAATAAAGTCCTATAGTGATCCTAGAGTCTAGTTTGGAGAGTCTAAGCAGTGAAAATAAGGGCAAGCTTATGGCAGTAAGCACTAACTGTATTTCCAATTACTTCTGAGCGTGAGTGTTGAATAAATCCTTACACCATGAATGAAATTAAATTTGTTGCGAAAAGAGGATTTCGTTTGAAGTAAGGGCACTAGTTACATCGTTGGAAAGTTGGTACCTGGGTGACAGTGAGAAGGTGTGTTGTGTATCAGTTGGTTGGTCTGTGTCATGATGTGATCCACATGAGTTGGCTTGTCGAGTCTAAGAGAACGAGTGTGCATCCGAACAATGAGGAGGTCGAGAGCCATGTGATTGCTTGAGTTTAGAAATGCTTGCTTCTACACAAGTGTCGTTTAGAGTTGTAGTGCGTCGCTTGAGGACAAACAACGAATTTAAGTTGAGGGTGTTGATATACCGTGAGTTTACGGTATATCTAATACATTTCACTTACAAGTTGTGTGTGTCTAGGGCCTTTTTATATTGGCTTTTATGTGTTTTATCATGTTTTGCAGGAAAGGTGTTCAGGCACGGAAGTTTAGAGACAGCTGAAGGAAATGCAGAAAAAGGCATCCACAGAGGTGATCTACGGACCGTAGGTCCATTCACGGTCCGTAGGTTATGACCGTAGATCAGCAGGCATGGTATTGAGGACAAATCAGGGAAGTCTGACCAAGTGTGGAACCACGGTGCTCATTGACGGTCCGTAGATAGATCTACGGACCATACTGTTGATCCGTATAGTGAGACTGCGAGGGTTCCAGTACCTGATTCTTGAAGATTCTAAGTATGGAGCTACGGAGGGGATTGACGGACCGTAGGTCGATCTACGGTCCGTACTGCTAGTCCGTCGTTTGCTTCAGAGAAGCTGATTTTTGGATGCTTAAATATTTTCTAAGTCCCGAGTGACGGAAGGGACTTACGGACCATAGATCCATCGACGGTCCGCAAGTCGGTCTCGTGGATCGAAGACGCGTACCTGAACAAAACTTTCCTTAATTTGTTTCCTTTTTTATTTAGGATTTGTTTTCTATAAATAGGACATGTAAACCACGTTTTTGGGGGTTAGACACTATTATTCTATTTTTGCTTTGTAACTTTGGAGATTAATTTGCAACCCCAGCAATTATTGATTTCCCAAGTTCGTTTTGAAGACTTTGGCTTTGCAATTCAAGTTAATTTTCTGGGTTTATTATTCTCTTTACGTAAGTTCATGATTTCTTCATCTACAATTATGAATTGTGTTCTTGCCAATATGAGTAACTAAATCCACAACTAGGGTTGTGGGAACCATGATCAATTAACAAAGTATGAATAGTAAATAAGCAATTCTTGACTAGTATTTTGCATGCATTGATAATTCTTTCGTTTAGAAGTCTTTTTAACGGTGGCCAACGTTAGAACTCGCCTTGTTACTACTTGCCGGACCAAGGAGGTAATTAACAAGAAAAGAATTATCAACATATATTTAGTGTGATACTATCTAATAGGCTAGTGTCGATTGGTGCGAAGTAATAACTAAGCCAAACATCGGTTATGATGTCTAATATGAGGTAAAGGTAAGGGTTAGTAAATTATACACACGTAGCCGGACCAAGGTGCGGGGTGAAATTCTCTAGATGCCGGACCAAGGATTTAGAGATACCTAACTTATCACTTTGCATGTAATACACTAGAAAAGGATTTCTATTACTAGGATTACTGCGTTATGAGATTGTGGGGAACACGTATACCCTAGTTCTTTCTCTTATCTTGATAACAACCAAAGTTGAGTTTGATTATTGATTACTTATTAAGTTCTTACTATTTGTTTCACACAAGCACAACCCCCCTTTTTATTACCTGTTTCTGGAAATAATTTGACTAATTGAATATAATTGTTGGTTAAAAGTAAAGTCTAAACCATTTTCCTCGTGGGATCGATCCCAACCTACAAGTTGGGTTCTTTACTTGATAACGATCGCTTATGCTTCTTAAAGGAGGTGTAATTTGAGCGTATCAACATACATACAACATACATAACTCCCAAAATATCAAAACTCAAGAGAAATTACTTACCTCAAGCATTAATAGGAGTAAAAGGAAAAAGATGAGGATAACGAGACATCATATCCGCCTCGGCCTCCCATGTTCACCCTCAACTAAATAATTCCTCCACAAAACCTTAACGGAAGCTACATCCTTGTTTCTCAACCTCTAAACTTGCCGGTCTAAAATCTCTACCAGAACCTCTTCATAAGAAAGACTCTCATCAACTCCCAAACCCTCAATAGGAATGATGGATATCGGATCACCAATACACTTATTTAGCATGGTAACATGACATACCGGGTGAACCATAGCCAATTCATTTGGCAAGTCTAATTCATAGGTAGCATTGCCAATACGTTGCAAGATTTGATATGGGCCCACATACCGGGGACTAAGTTTCCCCTTCTTACCAAACCTCATCACACCCTTCATAGGTGAGATTTACAAGTAGACCCAATCACCAACTTCAAATTCTAGATCCCTTCTTCTAACATCGGCATAAGACTTTTACCGACTTTGGGTCGTCTTCAACCTCTTTCTAATAAGTCGAACCTTTTCAATGGCCTCATAAACTAGTTCGGGACCAATTAGAACAAATTCACCTACTTCAAGCCAACCAACTCGAGATCTACACCTCCTACCATATAGTGCTTCAAACGGAGCCATGTCAATGCTTGAGTGGTAACTATTATTGTAGGCAAACTCTATCAACGGAAGATGATCGTCCCAAATACCCTTGAAATCTATCACACATGCCCTCAACATGTCCTATAAGGTTTGAATGGTGCGTTCCGCTTGACCATCTGTTTGAGGGTGGAAAGCGGTACTAAGCTTAACATTGGTACCAAGCCCTTTTTGGAATGCCTTCCAAAAGTTCGAAGTAAATTGAGTACCACGATCCGAAAAAATAGACAAAGGAACCCCATGCAACTTCACTATCTCATTAACATACAATTTGGCATAGTCTTCCACCGAAAAGGAAACCTTGAAAGGAATAAAGTGGGAGGATTTTTTCATTCTATCAACAATGACCCAAATAGAATCATGTTGCCTTCGAGTACAAGGAAAACCCACAACAAAGTCCATATTCACATACTCCCACTTCCAAGTGGGAATATCTATATATTGGGACAAACCTCCCGATTTTAGGTGTTCGACCTTAACTTGTTGACAATTCAGACATTTGGCCACAAAACCCGCTATATCCTTCTTCATACCATTCACTAATAGACTTCCCGTAGATCACGGTACATCTTGGTGGCTCCCGAATGAATAGAATACCGCAAACCATGAGCCTTTTCTAAAATTTTCTCTCTTAAGCTATCAATATCTGGAACACTTAAACGACCTTGGTACCTAAGCACCCTATCTCCCCCTTGGGAGAAAGCCTCAACGGACTTGCTGAGTACCGATTCTTTCAATTCCATTAATATGGGATCAAGGCCTTGTTTAGACTTCACATCAACCACAAAGGACGATTCAGAACAATGATGGACCATAACACCACCCTTGGTGGAATCCATTAGTTGGACACCTAACCGGACCAACCTATGCACATAGGCCACACTTCCTTTTTCACATCTTCTACATAGGCCACACTACCCATGGACAATCTACTTAAGGCATCCGCAACTACATTGGCTTTGCCAGGGTGGTAAAGGACACTCATGTCATAATCCTTCAAAAGCTCTAACCACCTTCTTTGGCAGAGATTCAAGTCTTTTTGGGTAAACACATATTAAAGACTCTTGTGATCGGTGAAAACATCTACATGGACCCCATATAGGTAGTGCCTCCAAATTTTCAAGGCAAACACCACCGCCTCTAATTCGAGATCATGAGTTGGGTAATTATTTTCATGGACCTTGAGTTTTGTTGAAGCACAGGCAATCATTTCAACATGTTGCATGATGACACATCCCAAATCTACTCGAGAAGCATCACAATATACCACAAACCCATCGGTACCCTCCGGTAAGGTCAACACTGGAGCGGAAGTAAGTCTATCTTTCAACTCTTGGAAGCTCTTCTCACAAGCCTCCGATCACACAAACTTAGCTTCCTTTTGAGTCAAGGCCGTCAATGGAGATGCAATTGAGGAAAAACCCTCAACAAACCTCCAATAATAACCGGCCAAACCCAAAAAACTTATAATATTAGTAGGAGTTAGGGGTCTAGGCCAACTCTTGACCGCATCCGTTTTCTTAGGATCTACCTCAATACCCATGCTTGACACAATATGACCAAGGAAGGCAACCGACCTTAGCCAAAACTCGCATTTACTAAACTTAGCATACAATTGGTGGTCTTTAAAGACTTGCAATACAATCCTCAAATGCTTCATATGATCACCCTCACTCCTTGAATAGATCAAAATAACACCAATAAAGACGATCACAAACGAATCAAGATATTGCCTAAATACACTATTCATTAGATAAATAAATGACGCAGGGGAATTTGTTAGACTAAAAGACAATAGGAACTCGTAGTGACCATATCTTGTTTGAAAGTCCATCTTGGCAACCCCTCTCACCCTTAGATGGTGATAGCCCGAACGTAGGTCAATCTTCAAAAAGTAACTAGCTCCTTGGAGTTGGTCAAACAAATCGTCAATTCTAGGAAGAGGATACTTATTCTTTATAGTGGCCTTGTTCCATTGGCGATAGTTTATACACATTCTAAGGGACCCATCATTCGTTCTTGATATACCGTGAGTTTATGGTATTTTTAATGCATTTCACTTAAGAGTTGTGTGTGTCTAGGGCCATTTTGTATTGGTATTAATGTGTTTTTATCATGTTTGCAGGAAACAAGTTCAGACGTGAAAGTTGAAAGACACAACTGAAGAATGTGCAGAAAAGGGCATCTACGAGCATGACCTACGGACCGTAGGTCTAGTCACGCCCCATAGATGGTAGACGTAGATGGACAGGCAAGGCTTGAAGTAAAATCAAAAAATTCTTGACCAAGTGTGGAACCACGGTTACAAACGACGGACCGTAGGTCGACATACAGGTCGTCCTGCGGTTCCATCATATTAATCAGAGAGGAGGTTCCAATACCTAATTTTGACAAGTCTAAGTATGGAGCTACGGAGGAGGATCCACAGATCGTGGATCGAACAACGGTACGTACTGTTGATCCGTTGATTGTGTCAGAGTTGAAGATTTTTGAAGTTGGAAAATTTGCCTAAGTCCTAAAACTCAGAAGGGACCTATGGACCGTAGATCAATCCATGGTCTATAGGTCAGTGTCATAGATCGAAACCGTGTCCTGAAACTTTATTTCCTTATTTCATTTCCTTTTTAGTTGGGACTTGTTTTCCTATATAATGGGCTTGTAAACCTCGTTGATGTGGGTTAGACCTTATTACTTTTAATCTACTTTTTGGCTTGGGAGATTAACTTGCAATTTTAGTGATTCTTGATTTCCTAAGTTCGTATTGAAGATTTTGACTTTGAAATTTCAAATTGAGATTCTGGGTTTATTCTTCTCATTACGTAAGTTCATGATTTATTCATCTAAAAATATGAATTGTGTTCTTGCTAATATGGGTAACTAAATCCACAACTAGGGTTGTGGGAACCATGAGCGATTAACAATGTATGAATAGTAACTAAGTAATTCTTGAATAGTGTTATTGCATGCATTGATAATTATTTCGTTTAGAAGTCTTTTTAACGAGTGCACGCGTTAGAACTCGCCTTGTTCCTACTTGCCGGACCAAGGAGGTAGTTAATAAGAAAAGAATTATCAACATAGATTTAGTGTAATACTATCTAATAGTCTAATTTCAATTGGTGCGAGGGTGAAAACTAAGTCATACATTGATGTGATGTCTAATATGAGGTAAAGGTAAGGGTTAGTAAATTATACACACGTAGTCGGACCAAGGTGCGGGGTGAAATTCTCTAGTTGCCGAACCAAAGAATTAGAGATACCTAACTTATCACTTTGCATGTAATACACTAGGGAAGGATTACTATTACTAAAATTACCGTGTTATGAGCTTATGGGGAACACGTACACCCTAGTTTCTCTCTCATCTTGATAACAACTAAAGTTTGAATCTTGTTCACTGATTGTTCACATAATTTCCAGAATTTGTTTCACAAATCCCCCCACCTTTAATTATTTGTTTTGGAAGTACGTTGACTAAACGAATATAATTGTGGGTTAAAGTTATGTCTAAACCATATTCCTCATGGGATCGACCCCAACCTCCAAGTTGGGTTCTTTACTCGATAATGATTGCTTATACTTTTTTAGGGAGGTGTAATTTGAGTGTATCAAATTTTGGCACCACTGTCGGGGAATAAGGCTTTTAGATTAAGTTTAACTACATTATTTAACTTTAGTCAAATATTTCCTAATTTTACTTTTTTCTCTTATTTTTGTTACGATCTAGAATTGAATAAAACTTTGCGAAGAATGAATAACCAAGGAGTCCCAGTCAATCCTACCGAAGGAGATTTAAGTGATGGGATTGAGTTTCAGCCTCTGAGGGTTGGTGATGATAATAATCAGGTTCAGGGTGAGAATCTATTGGGAGATGTATTGAGGGTATAGGATCCACCAGGACCAAGACTGCGTGATAACTATAGGGTCAACTTTAATGCCGTTGAATCTGAAAGACCTCTTGTTCTACCCCCTCTACCTCCGGGGAATACATTCATGGTAACTAGCAGTTTGATGCAGATGCTTACAGCGAGAGCTTTTTTCTCTGATTTGGAATCGAAGGATCCATATGCGCACATAGCCAAGCTGAGGAGTGTTTGCAAAAGTTGAGTGGGTCGACCGGACTTAGACATGGATGTAATTAGATTGAGCGTATTCCCTCTATCATTGACTGGCGATGCTGCTGTGTGGTTTACTAGGCTTCCTTATAACTTAATCTACACATGGGACCAATTAACTGATGTGTTCCTGGCAAAATACTTTCCAGTGTCAAAGAAGCTGAACCACAAAGATAAACTCAACAACTTCGTAGCACTACATGGAGAGTCTGTGTGTAGTTATTAGGACAGGTTCACTGCTTTCATAAGAGGTGTCCCGAATCACTGTATTGATGATGAATCGCTGAAGGAATACTTCTATCGAGGTTAGGATGACAATAGTAAGGGGATGCTCAATACTATCGCTGGATGTTCATATGGTGAGTGCATTTTTGAGCAGATTGCGGAGAAACTGGAGAAGATTTCCTGGAAGAATAAAGCGTGGAGCACTAGAAAGTCAGATACAGGGAGAAACACGTTTGCAGTTCAAGCTACAACTAATCAATATACCGATAAGATTTGTGAGGAGATGGCTAGGATGAGGACCGAACTGGGTTGGTGTTGAAGCATGTGAGCGGAGGTACTGAAAAGCTAAATGTTGTCAATTATTTGACTAGAAATCCACCACCAGTTGAGGAGTGTTAAATTGAAGAGGATACTTATGCGGTGAATGATCAGACGGGCGGTTTTCGACCCAACGCCCAAGGTTCCAATAAGGATAATTGGCGCTAAGGTCAAGGAAACCAAGGTCAGAACTATGGCAACTACAACCGAGAGGGTCAATATGTCCCGAATGGGAACTAAAATCGCGACAACAACTACAACCAGAACAACTATGGCAAAAGAAATGATCGAGTTGGGCCTTATGTCCCTTCTCAAAATTGGGAATCTGGTAATAGGGAAATTGGAGGTAATATGTCACGTATTGAGGATATGATGCAGAAGATGATGAAGAGGTTTGATTTGACTGATGAGAATGTGAAGGAGATGCGAAATGACTTGTCTGGTATTGGTTAAAAGGTTGATGCCCATGCAGTGTCAATCAAGCATCTTGAGCAACAGATGACTCAGTTGTCTACTACAGTAAACCCACATCAACCTGGCACACTTCCTAGCAACACCATCCTAAATCCAAAGAATGATGGGCATTGTATGGCAGTCACTACTCGAGGGGATAAGAAGACCATTAATCCACCAATGACGTATGGGGTTGAAATTGAGTCTAGTAAAAATGATGATGTGATTGAGGTAAATGAAAAGCTCGAGAATGCAACAGAGAAAGAAGCGAAGATAACTTAGAAAGTTGTTCCCATGCCTTGACCTCCACCTCATTTCCCATAAAGGTTAGTGAAGAAGACTGAAGAAAGCAAATACTGCAGGTTTATTAGTATGTTGAAGCAACTTTCCATCAATGTGTCGTCGATAGAAGCTTTGGAGCAAATGCATGGGTATGCAAAGTTTATGAAGGACTTGGTAACTAAAAAGTGGGGCGTGAGTTTTGAAGATGATGATAAGTTGCAACATTATAGTGTTATTGCTACAAGGTCCCTTGTGCAGAAGAAGAAGGATCCTGGTGCTTTCACTATTCATTGTTCCATTGGGTTGCTACATTTTATAAAGGCATTGTGCGATTTGGGTGCTAGTATCAATCTAATGCCATTGTCTATTTACAAGAAGTTGGGTTTAGGGGCACCAAAATCGACTGCGATGCGACTGCTTATGGCCGATAGAACTGTGAAGAAGCTCATTGGTGTGCTCCAAGATGTACTAGTGAAAGTGGAGTCTTTTATCTTTTCGGTAGATTTTGTGATACTTGACTGTGATGTTGACTTTAAGGTTCCCATTATCCTTGGGAGACCATTCCTAGCCACTGGTCGCGCCTTGGTTGATATGGAGAAAGGGCAGATGAAGTTCCAATTGAATAATGAAGAGGCAACTTTCAATATCTGTAGGTCCATGAAGCAAAGTAGTGAGCTCAAATCGGTATCTATGGTGATGCATATTGTAAAGAGTGGTTTTGAGGTGTCTATTGAAGAGAGGTTGGGTGTTGATGCACTAGTAGCGATAATGATGAATTTTGAGGGTCATGGTATTGAAGACTATAATGAATTGGTCGCCACACTTGGGTGCGGACATTATTGGGATTCCTCCTGGTATTTTTTCTCATAAAATTCAACTCATATTGGATCACAACCCTAGTATTGAGCACCAGAGAATACTAAATCTGCCTATGCAAGAGGTAGTTAAGAAGAAATCATCAAGTGGTTGGATGCTGGAGTTATTTATCCTATTGCAGATAGTAGTTGGGTGTGTCATGTTCAGTGTGTGCCCAAAAAAGGTGGGATTACTGTGGTACCTAATGAGAGAAATGATCTTGTTCCGATGCGGCCCGTGACTGGATGGAGAGTCTGCATGGACTACCGAAAATTAAATGCTTAGACAGAAAATGACCATTTTTCTATGTCGTTCATGGATCAGATGTTGGACCGACTTGCGGGTAAGGGTTGGTATTGTTTCCTTGATGGTTATTCAGGCTACAATCAGATTTCTATAGCTCCGGAAGAACAAGAGAAGACCACCTTCACTTTCCCTTATGGGACTTTCGCCTTCAAACGAATGCCATTTGGGTTGTGTAATGCTCCTGCGACCTTCCAGTGTTGTGTGATGTCAATATTTTCTGATATGGTGGAGGGCACTATTGAGGTATTTATGGATGATTTCTCTGTGGTAGGTGACTCTTTTGATCGTTGTATGGACTATTTAGTCGAGGTGCTTAAAAGGTGTGAAGAGTGCAATCTTATGCTCAATTGGGAGAAGTGCCACTTCATGGTGAAAGAAGGGATAGTTCTGGGTCATCAGATTTTTGAGAAGGGTATTGAGGTTCATAGAGCGAAAGTTGAGGTAATAGAAAAGCTTCCACCACCTATCTCTTTTAAAATTGTTAGAAGTTTTCTTGGGCATGCAGGTTTCTATAGGAGGTTCATCAAGGATTTCTCCAAAATTGCACATCTATTGTGCAAACTGCTCGAAAAGGAGTATAAGTTTGATTTTGATGATGCTTGTCTCAGAGCATTTAGGGAGTTGAAGGAGAAGTTAGTTACTGCACCTGTCATTATTTCACCGAATTGAGGACAACCGTTTGAGGTAATGTGTGATGCGAGTGGAGTGGCGCTTTGTGCGGAATTGGGACAGAGGCGAGAGAAGATTCTTCCTCCTATTTACTATGCTAGCAAAGCTCTAAATGTGGGTCAAAATAACTATATAGTGACTGAACAGGAGCTTCTTGCAGTGGTTTTCGCATTCAAGAAATTTCGATCGTACTTGCTTGGTAATATCATAGTGCATACTGACCATTCTGCATTGAGATATTTGATGACTAAGAAGGATGCAAAACCGAGGTTGATTAGATGGGTGTTGTTGTGCAAGAGTTCGACTTTGTGGTGAAATATAGAAAGGGGACAGAAAATCAGCTTGCCGATCACTTGTCCAGATTGGAGAAAGAAGCTATGCTCAAGCTTGGTGATAGGGCTGAAATTAATGATGTTTTTCCAGATGAACAGGTATTGGCTGCTTCTCATTATCTGATTCCTTGGTTCGCAGACTTTGCTAACTATTTGGAAAGTGATCTGGTGCCATCGAATTTGTCTTTTCACCAAAGGAAAAAGTTTATGCATGATGTAAAGAAGTTCTTTCGGGATGAGCCTTACTTGCATTGTAGTTGTGCTGATGGGATTATTCGTCGTTGTGTGCCCGAGGTCGAGATGTTGAATATACTAGAGGTGTGCCATGCATCATCTGTTGGTGGGCATCATAGTGGTATTCGGAATGCGCATAAACTTTTGCAGTGTGGGTATTACTGGCCTACCATCCACCAAGATGCTCATGATTTCGCCAAGTCTTGTGACTGTTGCCAAAGAGAAGGAGGAATTTCAAAGAGGCAAGAGATTTCTATGAATCCTATATTGGTGATAGAGTTGTTTAATGTATGGGGCATTGATTTTATGGGTCCATTTGTGAGTTCACATGGGATGAAGTATATTCTTGTTGCGGTTGATTATGTGTCGAAATGGGTGGAAGCAATTGCGCTTCCCAACAATGAAGGTAAAAGTGTCACCACATTCTTAAAAGAGAATATCTTCTCCAGATTTTGTACACCTAGGGAGATTATCAGCGATGGAGGTTCCCACTTTTGTAATAAGTTGTTCAAGGCATTACTTGAGAAATATGGCGTCCGCCATAATGTAGCCACTCCTTACCATCCGCAGTCTAGTGGGCAAAGTTGAAATGTCCAACAGAGAGATCAAGCAGATTTTGGCAAAGACTGTAAATGCTAATAGAACGGATTAGTCAAGGAAGCTTGATGATGCTCTATGGGCCTATCGCACCACATTTAAGACTCCCATAGGTATGTCCCCCTACCAACTTGTATATGGGAAGTCTTTCCATTTGCCGGTAGAGCTAGAGCATAAGGGGATGTGGGCGCTAAAGAAGCTAAATTTGGATTGGGGTGCCTCATCGGATCAGAGAATGAGTGACTTAAATGTGATTGATGAGTTTCGCCTAAGAGCTTATGAAAGTTCAGCCTTGTACAAGGAGAAGATGAAGAAGTATCATGATTAAAGGATTGAAAAGCGAAAACTTGTTGTGGATGATCTTGTGCTTCTATTCAATTCTAGGTTGCGCTTGTTTCCGGGCAAGCTCAAGTTCAGGTGGATCGAGCCATACATAGTCACGCAAGTGCTCCCACAAGGAGCGGTCGAGCTTGAGAACAGAGACGGAACAAGGTTCAAGGTAAACGAGCAAATGATCAAGGTCTATTTGGGAAACGTTGAAAGTGTGCAAGACATTGTTGAGGCCTACTATTTTGATGAAGTTTGAGTAATCAAGAGGCTTGCATCGTGTTGCGACGTTAAATCAGCGCTTCTTGGGAGGCAACCTAAGATGTACAGTCTAGCCAACTATAGGTTTTTCTTTTCGGTTTAGTAGTTTTCATTGTTTATTTGCTGTTTTGTATTCCTTTAGATAGGTGTTTTATCTTTTGTTAGTGTTGGCTAGATATCGCTTAGGGTCCGTGTCTAAAAAATGTCCAAAAAATGTAAAAAGAAAGGCATAATGGTTGCTACATGTGCAGGGACGAAAAGCAAAATCTGTAGAAAATGTCTGTGCAGAGGTCTACGAAGACCATCGACGGTCCGTCGGTCCAACTACGGACCGTGAATGGTAGTCGTAGACCCCAGGTAAGTTTCCTAATTTTTTCTAAGTGTGTAAGTGATGTACGGACCCCATCTACGGTCCGTAGGTAGACCCATGGACCGTAGACGAAGTCTCGTAGGTCCAAACCCTAGTTCTGCCTGACCCGACCCGGACCTCTTTTAAATGAAACCCCCCATTGTTTAAACATTCCCCCATTACCAAAATTCACCCAAACCATTTTTGTAACGTCTCCTCTCCAAAAACCCTTCATATTACCACCATATCCCGTTAATCACCCCACCTTCATTCCCCCATATTCCCAATTCACTCTCTTTTCTCCCAAATTACTTCATTCCCCATTTCTTAGAATTTCCGGTGTCCGGGTTCGGTGAAAGGCTAGTAAGAAGTTGTTGGAAGTCCAAAGTCATCACACTATCACCCACTTCCTTTGCTTGTAAGGTGATCAACTTCCCCTTTACTTTGAATTCCGATTCATTATTGTTATAGAAAGTCAGGATGTGAATCTTGACCTTAGGTGTGAAATTTTATGTGTCCCGCATGAATTGTATGTTAGAAATATCCATGGGACGATAGATAGTGATTGCGTAGTTGTAGTAATTAAACAACTTAGTGAAAATTTGGTCTAGATGAAAGTTTCGACTTAGGGTTCCTAACTTTGTATGCAATACATGTTGAAAAATGAGTAATCGGAACCCTAGGGATGACAAACTACCATAAATTGTGTTGAAATGCATGATTAGACTTAGGATGAATGACTGAAATTGTCAAAAATTGGTTTAAACATGAGGCATGTTGAATACCTGGTACAGACCTAATCCACGAGACCCCGTCCACGGACCATAGGTCAGTCTACGGACCATAGATCAGGTCTGTGGTCTGTGTCACATAGCAATTCCACGAAGTATGGAACCACGGAGGTGGACTACGATCCGTAGGTCAATCTACAGACCGTTTTGCACATCCGTGGTTCCCATCAAAACCCAACTTTTTGGGACTTCTGACCTATGGAGGGGATCCATGGACCGTAGATCAACCTACGGACCATAGGTACCCACCGTAGGTGGCCACTGAAGCCACTGTCTGGAATTTTTTTTTAGTTTTTCGTTTGGTTTGTTCTTTATTCTAAAGAAATTTTGAGTGTGTTTTTAGTTTATACGGGTACTAATTCTTCCTCCACATGTACCATGTCCCCAAAGAAAGCTCCGGACGTCGCACAAAAGGGCAGGTCCAAATCAATGGCACCAACTCGTCGAATGATCACCGATTATACTGATACGGAGAATGACCCCTCATATGTTCCCCCCCCCCCACTGGAAGGACATCCCCCATAGCACCCAGGACTACCCAAAATCAATCCAAGCAGGTGGTTCCCGACGTAGTCACTGCCTCCCAGTCTAATGAAGAGGATACACTGATCGGGACACCGACTTGGTCTATTTCTAGTTTTGAGTCTGCCTCTGTTGTAGGGTCTGCTTCTAGATCCGCCACAAGTTGAGTTGCCTCGTCTGATGAGGCTACTAGTTCGGGGGAGGTTCCAGTGCCACCAAACATCGACCCTGCTCCAGTTGCTATGGACTAAATAGGTGGTGCGTTGAGGGTCAATGGCAGATATACAGGGATTCCTCGATGTTAAATGAAAATAGGAAGAAGGCCCGGCTGATAATTGGAGAGCGCAGAGTTCTCACGGGGAGCCTACACACCATACCCGACATCCACCAGCTTTATCAGAAACACAAATACGAGTGGATGGATCGGAGCCCTGGGACCTATAGAGAGGAGATAGTGAGAGAATTCTATGCCTCTTATGCTGCCACACTCTGTGGTTCTATCGACAAGAGGTCCAAGCCAACAGCCAAGGACCCTATCACTTCCACTCAGGTCTAAGGCTTTTCGATGGACATATCGCAGATCACCATCAGTCGATTCCTCTACGGTCCAGGCACCAAGTGGGCACTCAACACCGCTGAATTTGACTACTGGTGGGATATTGTGAGGAGTGGAGTGTTCCAGCGGAATGCAGAGCAGAGGGAGGTCGTATTACTTTGGCTAGCCAAGCACATAGTTGTGGATGGAGAACGTGCAGAATGGGTCAGCACACCGCACTTGGGTATTCAAAAGGCCACCCTCAAATTGGTGGCCAAGTTCTTATGGTTTTTGGTGCGGAACAGGGTATCGCCCACTAAGGCAGATAATGCACTTACTTGGGATAGAGCAATGATGGTTGCGGCCTTGGTAGCTGGGTGCGAGATCGACTCTTCCCTCATGCTGTTAGCGGAGATCCATGAGAGGGCATTTAGGACCACCACCACTTTACCCTTCCCGTGTATGATCTTCCAGTTGTGCAGGGATTTTAGGGTGCCTATTTGGCATTGTGACACTTTTGTACAAGCGATCGGGACCCTTGATGTCCACAGATTGAGGTGCCGCCATTAGGAGCAGATTTAGTGGCTGATGTGGAGAAGATGCAGGGTGAGGACCCTGCCCCTTTAGCCCACATTGATGATGCCCCGGCCTCCCCATCTCCGGCCGTCATTCGGGCCCCTAGCTCATCCAGAGCCACCCCATCTTCAAGAGCTATTGTTATGCCCTTGGTTCAAGTTCAGAAATTTGGAGGATCAGATGACCACATTCTTCCAACATGTGAGGACATGGATAAAGTGGTCAATTGAAGAGTCTGAGGTTAGGATGGAGACCATGATGGACCGAAAGGTCCAAGCCGTTCATAAGCGCTTGGACGCCTTTGAGTTGAGGGTCCTCGCATGACTAGCCCCTGCCATAGATCTCTCCTCTTTCGGACCGAGTTAGACAATATCCGGGCCGACCTTGATGCCATCTTTGCCCCACCCACAGATAAGCCATAGTCTGCACTTACTGCACTGGCTGATGATACAGTCATTGGTGCTCTATACAGCGAGGATGTACCGCAATCCGAGTCCACTCGTTTTCAAGGTAAGAGGCACCGATCTAGCCAAACATCTGAGGCTACTAAAGATGCAAGGGAAAAGAAGAGGGAGCGCAAGCAAAATGAGCAGGCTAGGAGAGCTTCCATAGTAGATAGTGTCTCCAAATCTTTAAGGCAAAGATTAGCTCAAGGTCATGAGTTGGATAATTCTTCTCATGCACCTTTAGTTGTTTCGAGGCATAAGCTATAACCTTACCATGCTACATGAGGACACAACCTAATCCCACTCGGGAAGCATCACAATATACTACAAACCCTTCGGTGCCTTTCGGTAAAGTCAGAACCGGAGCGGAGGTGAGCTTGTCTTTTAACAATTGGAAGCTCCTTTCACATGATTCCGACCATTCGAACTTGGACTTCTTTTGAGTTAAGGCCGTTGATGAAGATGCAATAAATGAAAATCCCTCAACAAACCTCATGTAGTAACCGACCAAACCCAAAAAGCTTTGGATGTCGGAAGGACTCAAAGGTCTAGGCCAACTTTTGACCGCATCGGTTTTCTTTGGATCAACTTCTATACCCTCACTAGAAACAATGTGACCAAGGAAAGCAACTGATCTTAGCGAAAACTCGCACTTGCTAAACTTAGCATAGAGTTGGTGATCTTTGAGGACTTGCAATACAATCCTCAAATGATTCATGTGATCATCCTCACTTTTTCAGTATATCAAGATGTCATCGATAAAGACAATAACAAATGAGTCTAGAAAATTTCTAAACACACGGTTCATAAGGTCCATGAAAGCCGCCAGGGCATTCATCAGACCAAAGGACATCACTAAGAACTCAAAATGACTGTATCTTGTTCAGAAGGCTTTTTTCGGAACATCAACACCTCTCACCCTAAGTTGGTGATAACCCAAATTTTTGAAAAGTAACTCGCTCCTTGAAGTTGATCAAATAAGTCATCAATCCTAGGGAGTGGATACTTGTTCTTAATGGTCACCTTATTTAATTGTCGATAATCAATACACATACGAAGAGATCCATCCTTCTTCTTCACAAATAACACTGGTGCACCCCAATGAGATATACTAGGTTGGATGAAACCCTTATCCAACAAATCCTTGAGTTGAATTTTTAATTCCTTCAACTCCGCTGGGGCCATCCGATAAAGAGGGATTGAAATGGGTTGTGTATCTGTCAATAAATCTATGCCAAAATCTATTTCCCGTTCAAGGAGGAATCCCGAGTAAGTCATCGGGAAAGACTTCCAGAAAATCCTTCACTACGGGGACCAACTCCAAAGGAGGAATCTCGGACTCAAGATCCTTGACCCTCACAATGTGATAGAGACAACCCTTAGAAATCAACTTATAAGCTTTTAGACATGAAATGATCCTTCCCCTTGGGACAGAATTTCTTCCCTTCCATTTTAAAATAGGTTCATTAGGAAATTGAAACTTCACAATTTGGGTCCTACAATCTATGGACGAAAAATAAGCATGAAGCCAATCCATCCCCAATATAACATCAAAGTCTAACATATCAAGTTCCACCAAATAAACCAAAGTGACTATATTGGGCAATGATATGGGACAACCCCTATACACTCTTTTAGCAATTATGGAATCACCCACCGGGGTAGAAACTGAAAAGGGTTCATTTAAGACATCGAGAAGCATATCAAACTTCATAGCCACCAAATGGGTTACAAAAGACAAAGTGGCACCGGGATCCAACAATGCATAAACATTAATTGAAAATACTTGTAACATACCAGTCAAAACATCCGGAGAACTCTCTTGATCACCTCGGGATTGGAGAGCATATAAGTGATTCTTCTTAAGATCATCGGGATTTGGGCCACTTGCTTGTGCTTGAGCATTTTCCCTTCCTTGAGCCTTTAGCATAGGGCAGTCCCTCCTTATGTGGCCGCTCTTACCACAACCATAGCAATTTCCCGTTCCAACTAGGAACTTGCCTTCATGTTTTCGGCCACACTTTGTACAAATAGGCTTCTTAAGGACCACCACCTTTTGTTTCTTGAGGCTTTGGGGTAGACAATTTACCTTTGTTGACCCTTGGAGTGTTAGGAGGACCTTGGTTGGAAAACCTTTTTTTGAAGTTTGGCTTATCTTGGATTGCAAACCTAACCTTAGAAGAATTTCCATCATCGGCCCTTGACCTCTTCAATTATCTACCAACTTTCTTAAGCTTTTGCTCCTCAATTTGTTCGGCATGAACCATAAGATGAGAAATGTCCATGCTTGGGATTAGCATAGCTGACCTACATTCATTCACCACAAGATCGGATACTCCCATAAAAAATTTGTTCATTGTAGCTCTAGAGTTCGACACCAAAGTAGGAGCATGCTTGGAAAATTGAGTGAACTTGAGGCCATACTCCTTCATACTCATACCCCCTTGATGAAGGTTGATGAATTCTTGCATTTTCCTCTCCCATAGTTCCAAGGGGAAAAACCTATCAAGAAAAGCCATCTTGAATGTATCCCAACTTATCGGACCCTCTTTAATAGGTCTCCCCTCATTTCATTGTTCATACCACACTTGTGCCACATCTTTGAGTTGATAGGCGGCTAACTCCGCCTTTTCTTGAGAAGACACACCCATAGCCTCTAGAACCTTAAACACTTCGTCAATGAATCCTTGTGGATCTTCTTCCACCTTGGAGCCAAAGAAAGTAAGGGGATTCATCCTTGTGAAATCCCATTTCCTAGAAGCGGTAGTGCTAGCATTGGGGTTCACTTGCACCCTAGCATCCCTAGAAACTTGAGTGGCCAACACTTGAGTCAAATTATGAATAGCTGACCTTATCTCAACATTAGACATAGCCTCTTTTTCAATAGGAACTTGAGGGTTTTGAGGAGCTTTAGGGGGAACTGCCTCATTCACATTCTCTTCACCAGCCCTCCTTACATTGTTCCTTCTTGTATTCACTGCCTATAAGCACAAGAGAAGGATTAGAAGAAAAGGACTAGATAGAGTTAAGACTTTTAGGCACGACTATGGAGTAACAAAAGAGTGAAAGTTCTTAAGCATCTCGTAGCATCCCATTCATAAGTGTGGCGCGCTTCACACCCATGAACAAGACTTTACTAGACGTGGTATCTTGTGACATGGATCCTACATTATTCTCAACCTTATGCTCTGATACCAAGTTAGGAACGACCCGAGAGCATCCCCTAATCATTACCAGTGTATTCGACCTCGAAGAGGTCTTATACAAGCCCTTAGCATTCATCATAGCATGTATCATAGAATAAAAACATGGAAAATTTAAAACTTTTACTTAGAAGTTCAACTTCACCTCATATATGAAAAATAGAATCTAACTTCGTCACAATGTACCATCTAGACATAGAAGTATCAAAAATGAGACTTAGCCCTTACATCAATAAGAAGTCTAGAAATAGGAAAGTACAACAATGTCTTTCAACATAAACAAAGAACTAAACATAGAAGCTAGATCATAGGGTCTTGTCCTTGGACTTGAGGACTCACCAACTTGGGGAAGCAACTCCAAGTGTCTTGAGAACTAAGCTTGAATCCTCAACGGCCCGAACGTAAATGTTTGGGGGAAAAGGAGACAATATGGGTTAGTACAACACACGTACTAAGTATGGCTACTATGCATAAAAACCATTGAAACATGCATAAAAGGTCATTTTAGTCAAAACATGTTTTTTACCAAGTAAATCCAATATGAACACAAAGTAAGCATCATAGTACAAACCAACATAATATCATCCCAACATGTAGACAACCCAAGTAATACTAGTGCAATGCAAGGAATAGAATCCCATAACCCTATTCAAAGCCAAGTATCACATTAAGCAACCTACTCCATGCATACATACATAAGATCATACTTCATAATAACTTACCATATTCATAATGATCATACATAACATAGTTTCAACATATATAAGTCATAATCATCATAATCATAAGAGAACACTACTACAACCATCTCTTAGGATCCCATAAGTGCAATGTGCAAAAGAAGTCTCATACCCTCCTTTATACAATGTAGAAACCCTTAAGAAAGCCCTAGTAAGAGTTCACACCTTTCATACCTTCATTTAGTTTTACATTAGAGAGATATTGCCATAATCGACATAGACTATGAGAGCTACATGGAATCCGGTGTTCTACTCCCACACCGAAAAGAGAGGGTTAACACTTGTCTAAGGTGTAACCATTCGTACATAGCTATCTAGGTGGATCCACTAAGCTAAAGTCCTATGTGGGTACATAGTTAAGGATCAAAGAGATTGCTCCTAGAAATCCTAACTTACTAAACGTGGGGGATTTCCATCTCATGAGACAACACATACTGTGGGTAATCCAGACTTGCTAAACGTGAGGAAACCCATGTGGGGAGCCAGACTTACTAAACGTGAGACCCCTATCTCATTTACATGCCATTTCGGTGCTAAGCATCTAATTCCCTTTTGTAATCATCTTTAGTCATCACATAAGTTCACATTAGTCTTTACTAGACTCTTATGTAAACATCGTACCATAATAGCTCATATGTGTTCATAAGTGAGTAACAATCTTTTTACTTTAGAAACACTTAGTAAGTGAGTAACCCTTTCACTTTACATTACACTATTATCATAAGAACTACCTTTCAATCATATAGTAATCATACCATAACATACATACATATTTCATAGCTAATTCAAGTATAGAGGGTTAAGGATGAGGAAACTAGGTCATCAACACCACAACAACACATTAGGTATAGCATCATTACAATCTAAGTAATTCACCTTTCATACTTGAGTTCAAAGAAGAACCAACCTTCATACCTTCTTGCCCTTCATAGGACATTCATACTTCAATCACCAATTGGTTCATAACCAATACAAAATACAAGGTAATTCATGAAGTAATACATAATCAACATCAATATAAGCAATTGACATATTCCCTTCATAACCTTTAATGCTTCATTCAAAGACTCAACCCTAATTTCATAGAAATTATACATAACCTAGGGTAGAATCATCATGCAAACATGAATTACATAACATCACATTCGATTCATAGCCTTCACTCAATATCCAACACAAACTAGGGTTAGAATTAGGAAAAGAAGGAGAAACATGGGTCTCATAGGGAATTCTTCAAGAAACTACAAATACAACATAAATTCATTCACAATTGTTCATATAACATCAATAAAATTCAGTTTATAACACCAATTTCACTTTAGAAAGAAGACCCACATTTTTGGATTGAAAAACCTAGAAATTGGAGATTTTGAAATTCATCTTGAAGGGACCTCTTGGGGAAAGGAATCCCAAGAGTGATAAGCAACCATACCTTAGTTGATTCCTTGAGAATCAATGGAGAAACTCCAAGAAATTTGGGAAAGAACCTTGAAACCCTAGCTCCAATGTATTTTTCTTCTTCTAAGGTTTTTAGAGAGAGAGTTTAGAGAGAAGTGGGAGAGTTTTGATTTCAATTGGGTGTTGTGTATAATGACCAAAACATGTGAATTTAGATTTAAAAACCAATATATAATTAACCTCTAAAAATACCCAAAACACCCCTACTTAAATAGGACTTAAAAGGAAAGTCCCAAAACTCCTCATTTAAATGGTCCCCATTAGGGACCACGGCCAACATTCACGGACCTTGAAAGTACACCACGGGCCATGGTATTGCCCGTGGTGTTGGAGGCAGTGGCTCCCCTTTCGTGCACAAGCCAACACTTGGCCAAGGCAAGACCACGGAGCCTCCCACGATCTGTGGTCATGACCACGTTCCATGGTGATGGTCTTGGTCATGACTTGGCCTTGTGGAGGCAAGGCCTTCAAGCCTTGGTGCCAAGTGATGTTCACGAGCCACCACTCTCCCTCGTCAAGTGCACCACGGCCCGCAGTGGTGCCCGTGGTGCTTTGGGCAGTAGCTACCCTAACAACCCCCAACTCCCTAAAAGCTAAGACAACTCCATGCCCACCTTCACGAGCCGTGAAGTGGACCACGACTCGTGGTCCCTCTCGTGAAGGGTGAGGCACTGTCTGGGATACTTGGAGGTCCCTCTCCCTCGACCAAGGAAACTCCACGAAGCCTCCCACGGTCAGTGGTCATGACCACGAGCCTTGGTGATGGCCGTGGAGTTTGAGGCAGTCGGTCCAAATTTGGGGCAGACTTGGCCTTAGGCCTTGGCTTACCCCTTTTGTTTGGAATTCCTCCCTTAGGCTTTAACTCATAGACCACCATAGCACACCTAGATGGTCTACTAACTTAGGGGAATTCATTTTATACCTCATTGACACTACGTTTAGGCTCTAGTTCAACCTACAAAATTTTCGGGGTGTTACAGAAAGAGGATGTGACTTTGTGCAAAAGAAGCAAAAGAAAAGTGTTGAAAGAAATAAAAGAAAAAGAAAGTGAAAGAAAAAGAAGAAAGTGCAAAATAAGAGTCAAAAAAAGATGAAGTCAAAAATCGCATCCTTGGTTGAAAAGAGTTAAGGGAAAGAAATTGAGATGAAAAGTTGCCAAAAAAATAGGTCAAGGAAGAAGTAAATAGCCAATGTAATGTCAAGGAGGGCAGAAAGTCACTAAAAAGTATTTAAATGTACCACACCTCACCCTGAACCTACGTTACAAGTTAAGAAAAGTCTTATAATGATCTTAACAACTAGTTTGGAGAGTCTAAGCAGTGAATATAAGGGCAAGCCTATGGTATTAAGCACTAACTGTGCTTGAAATTACATATGAGTGTGAGTGTTGAATGAATCCTTGTACTCAAAATCATATTCATTGTGTGAAAAAGGGATTTCGTTCGAAGTAAGGGCACTAGTTACATTGTCAGAAAGTTACTACCTTGGTGATAGCAAAACAGTGTATGTTGTGTGTTGATTGGTCGATCTTTGTCATATTTTGATCCGCATGAGTTAGCTTGTTGAGTCTAAGAGAAAATATGTGCACTCAAAAAGAGAGTCGGGATAGAAAGACATGTGATTGCTTTTTCTTGAATGTCTACTTCTACACAAGTGTCGTTTAGAGTCTTAGTGTGTCGCTTGAGGACAAACAACGAATTTAAGTTGAGGGTGTTGATATATCGTTCGTTTACGGTATTTTTAATACATTTCACTTAAAAGTTGTGTCTGTCTAGGGCCATTTTGTATTGGTATTAATGTGTTTTTATCATGTTTGCAAGAAATAAGTTCGGAAGTGGAAGTTGAAAGGCACCGCTGAAGAATGTGCAGAAAAGGGCATCTACGGACATGACTTACGGACCGTAGGTCCAGTCACTCCCCGTAGATGGTAGACGTAGATGGGCAGCCAACGCTTGAAGGAAAATCAGGGAATTATTGACCAAGTGTGGAACCACGGTTACAAGCGACGGACCGTAGGTCGAGCGACGGACCGTAGGTCGACCTACGGGTCGTCCTGCAGTTCCGTCAAATGATTCAGAGAGAGGGTTCCAGTACCAGATTTTGACAAGTCTAAGTATGGAGCTACGGAGGAGGATCCATGGACCGTGGATCGAACCACGGTCCATACTTTTGATCTATTGATTGTGTTAGAGTTGAAGATTTTTGAAGTTGGAAAATTTGCCTAAGTCCTAAAACACGGAAGGGACCTACGGACAGTAGGTCAATCCACGGTCCGTAGGTCAGTGTCATAGATCGAAACCGCATTCTGAAACTTTATTTTCCTATTTCGTTTCCTTTTTAGTTGGGACTTGTTTTCCTATATATAGTGCATGTAAACCTCATTGATGGGGGTTAGACCTTATTACTTTTATTCTAGTTTTTGGCTTGGGAGATTAACTTGCAATTTTAGTGATTCTTGATTTCCTAAGTTCGTTTTGAAGATTTTGACTTTGAAATTCAAGTTGAGATTCTGGGTTTATTCTTCTCATTACGTAAGTTCATGATTTCTTCATCTAAACATATGAATTGTGTTCTTGCTACTATGGGTAACTAAATCCACAACTAGGGTTGTGGGAACCATGAGCGATTAACAATGTATGAATAGTAACTAAGTAGTTCTTGAATAGTATTATTGCATGCATTGATAATTCTTTTATTTAGAAGTCTTTTTAACGAGTGCATGCGTTAGAACTCGTGTTGTTGCTACTTGTAGGACCAAGGAGGTAGTTAATAAGAAAATAATTATCAACATAGATTTAGTGTGATACTATCTAATAGTCTAATTTCAATTAGTGCGAGGGTGAAAACTAAGTCATACATTGATGTGATGTCTAATATGAGGTAAAGGTAAGGGTTAGTAAATTATACACACGTAGCCGGACCAAGGTGCGGGGTGAAATTCTCTAGTTGCCAGACCAAGGAATTAGAGATACCTAACTTATCACTTTGCATGTAATACACTACGAAAGGATTACTATTACTAAGATTATCACGTTATGAGCTTATGGGGAACACGTACACCTTAGTTTCTCTCTCATCTTGATAACAACTGAAGTTTAAATCTTGTTCACTGATTGTTCACATAATTTCCAGAATTTGTTTCACAAATCCCCCCCCCCCTTTAATTATTTGTTTTGGAAGTACGTTGACTAAACGAATATAATCGTGGGTTAAAGTTAAGTCTAAACCATATTCCTCGTGGGATCGACCCCAACCTCTAAGTTGGGTTCTTTACTTGATAACGATCACTTATACTTCTTTAGGGAGGTGTAATTTGAGCGTATCACGAACAATACCGGTGCACCCCATGGAGAGATGCTTGGTTGAATAAATCCCTTGTCTAACAAATCCTTAAGTTGTTCCTTAAACTCTTTTAATTCGGCTGGAGCCATTCGATACAGAGGGATGTATATAGGTTGTGTATCCAGCAAAAGATCAATGCCGAAGTCTATTTCTTGTTCGGGAGGAATATCGGGCAAGTCATCAGGAAAGACTTCCGGAAACTCACTCACCATGGGACAATCCCTCATCAAATGACCACTCTTACCACCATGTTTCTTGCCGCATTTTGCACAATTTGGCCTATCCACATAAGAACCACCACTATTACCTCCTTGTGGCTTAGGGTTGGACACCCTATCCTTGTTGAACCTTGGAGAACTAGAGGAGCCTTGGTTGGAGAACCTTCTCTTGAACCTTGGTTTACCTTGACTCTCAAATTTACCTTTAGAAGAATTTTCATCATCGGTCCTTGCCTTATTTACTCCCCTATTCACTTGCTTAAGCTTTTGTTCCTCAATTTGTTCGGCATGAACCATAAGACGTGAAATATTCATACTTGGGATGAGCATTGCCGAACGACATTCATTGACTACCAAGTCGGATATCCCCATAACAAATTTGTTCATCTTTGCCCTAGAGTCCGCCACCAAGGTTGGAGCATACTTAGACAATTGGGTGAACCTAAGGCCATACTCTATCACACTCATACCTCCTTGACGAAGGTTGATGAATTCTTGCATCTTTCGTTCCCTCAACTCTAAGGGAAAAAATCTATCAAGGAACAACGACTTGAACAATTCCCAATCTACCGATCCCGCTCCTACGGGTCTCTCACCCTTCCATTGCTCGTACCAAACTTGAGCCACATCCTTCAGTTGATAGGCGGCTAGTTCCACCTTATCTTAGGAAGACACCCCCATAGAATCAAGCACTTTAAACACCTCATCAACAAACCCTTGTGGGTCCTCCTCCACCTTGGAGGCAAATAACAAAGGGGATTCATTCTAGTGAAATCCCTTATCCTTGAAGTGGTTGTAGTTACATTGGGGTTCACTTGAACTCTAGCATCCCTCGTGACTTGAGCCGTCAAATCATGAGTCAATGTTTGGAGAGCCGACCTTATTTCCACATTTTTCATAGCCCCCACATCAATAGGAGCTTGAGGAACTTGAGGCTCTTGAGCACCTTGGGGACCTTGGGGAGGAAATCCCTCATTCACCATCTCTTCTTCCACCCTTCATGCATTCGCCCTTCTTGTATTCATCTCCTATATACACAAGAGAAGGGTTAGGAAAAGGACTTCATAGAGTTAAATCTCTAAGGCACGACTAACGAGTAATGAAAGAAGTGAAAGTTCCTAATCATCTTATAGCCTCTCATTCATAAGTATGACGCGATTCGCACTAATGAACAAGACTCTACTAGACGTGGTTCATAAGACATCATCCTAGAATCATACTAAACCTTGTGCTCTGATTACCAAGTTTGTCACGACCCGGGGTTACACCCTAGGAGCAACACGGCGTACTTGACCCCAAAGGGGTCTCATACAAGCCCTTAGCATAATCATAAACATAAAGTCATAGAAATGATGCGGAAAATTTGAAACTTTTACAGTCGAAGTCAACTTCTTTTTCATAAACGATTATAAGAATCTAGACCTTGTCTCCATCACCAATAGAGAATACAATTAGGGTCAAAGCCCTTTACAATAAAGTCTCAAAAGTAGAAAGTACAATAGAAGCTAGAAAATAATAACATTTTGTCCTTGAACCATGAGGACTCACCAAGCTTAGGGAATAGTCAACCCAAGTTTCACTTGAAAGGAGAAGTATGTCTCAACGACCGGAACCTACACTCATATTAAATGTAGAAATATGGGTTAGCACACAAAGTACTTAGTATGGAAGTCATGCATAAAAATCCTTAAAGCATGCTTAAAAAGGGACATTTAGTTGAAATCATGCATTTATCAAGTTTAAAAGCCATCATGCACATTTATGAAGAAACATAAGTCAAACCATATCATAAGCAACCCCAAAGTTATACTAGTGCAATACAAAGGCAAGATCCATAACCCTACCAAATACCAAGTACCACTTTTGGGTCACCAACATCATACATATCATACATTAACCTCATTCATAGTCAATACTCACATACAAGGAAGCATTCATATTCACAACTTGTAGCAAGTAAAGTCAACGTTAACAACCATACATATCATACATACATAATTCATATGTCTTCATAACATAAAAGAACCTTACCACAACCCCTCTCAAAACCCACTTGTGCAATTCATAAATGGAGTCCCATACCCTCACTCACACTAAGTACCTCTTGAGAAATCATAGTTAAAGTCCATGTTCTTAACATAATTCATATTCTTATCATATAGGGAAATTTAGCCTTAACCGACATAGACCATGTGAGCTACATGGAATCCGGTGTCTTACTCCCACACCAAAAAGAGATGTCCTACTTGCCTAAGGTAGAACTTACATAATAGCTTTTAGGTGGATCCACTAGCTAAAGACCTAACGTAAAAGCTTCCATTTCATTTTAATACCCACTCGGTGCTAAGAATAATTCCCTTTAAAGTCATATTAAGACTTTACTTAAGTTCATGTTCATGAAAGAATGCACTAGGCACTCAAGTCAACATGGTGTCATAATAGCTCATAGATTCATTAGGTGAGAATATCCTTTCAACCTTAGAATCATTCATATGTGAGTAAACCTTGCACATCATATTCATAGTGTGTTCATGAGAATAGCCTTTCATTCAATACAACAATACTACCATAGTCATAACATATCATACATAGTCAGGTGGAAGGGTGGGGGAGGATGATCTTACAACAATACCACAATTACACAATCATCATAGGATCTTCACTTTCTAAGTAAATCACAATCTCATACATAATTCTCATAAAGAGGTAAAAACCCTCATACCTTTGCCCTTCAAAGGTCTTGAATCACAATCAACCCAAACATATAAAATTACTACATAATATAGGAGGAACTTCATGATTCAATAGCTTAATTAATATAAACATATTCAATTGACATACTTATAATATCAACCAACCCACATCATTAATTCATGATTTATCAATATGGGGAAACATAGGTCTATGGGGAATTTTCATCATAAAACAACAATACTCCATCAATCCCACCATAATTCATCATATCCAACCAAAATCAACCATAAATAAACAATTGAAAACGTTTTGGAAGGAGACCCATGTCATAGATTGAAAACCCTAGGTTTGGGGAAACTGGAATCTTGAAGACCAACTTTTGAGGGAACTCTATGGGTGGAGACTACCCATATATGAAAAGCATACATTCCTTGATTAGAAATCCCCAAGAAATTTGAGGAAAACCCTTTGAAATCCACAAACCCTAGCTCCAATGGCTCCTTTCTTCTTCCTTGAGTTTAGAGAGAGAAATATTGAAAGAGGAGGAAGTTTTTTATTTCAATTGGGTGTTTGAGAATAATGACTTAGGCTTGTGAATTTTGACTTAAAAACAACTTATATAGTACCCTTAGAAATACCCAAAACAACCCCACTTAATTGGACTAAAAAGGAATTGACTTAATTGACCCTCATTTAATTGACCCCATCAAGTACCACGAGCAACCCTTCATGAGTCGTGGTGTGGACCACAACCCGTGTTCCTACCCGTGAAGGTGAGGCAGTGTCCTTGGTTTTGGAGCACAAGGCTCATTTGCCTAAGGCATCCTCACGAGCCACTTCACAAGCCGTGAAGTGGACCACAACTCGTGGTCCTACTCATGAAGGGTGAGGTAGTAACTAGGCTACCTCATACCCCCAAGCCCCCATGCCTAAGTCTCCTTCATGAAAGGCTCTATGAGTCGTGGTCAAGACCACGAGTTGTGGTCCTGAAGTTGAGGCAATGGCTAAGGTTTTGGGTGGCCATTTTTCCAAGGCCAAGGGAACTTCATGAGTCATGGAGTGGACCATGGTCCGTGGTCCCTCTTGTGAAGGTGGGGTAGTGTGCTCCTAGCTAAGGGCAGCCTTGGCTTGGCCCCTTTGCCTTGGCACTTGCCCCTTGGTCTTGACTAAATTAGCCTTATTACATCCTTAAATGACCTACTAATTATATTCGGGGATTCATTTTACGATTTTTAACCTTACGTTTAGGCTCTAGCTTAACCTACCATTTTTTGGAGTGTTATAAAATATCTAACCTAGTCCAAATTTAAATGAAATTTGATTCAGGTAAGGTCTAGGGAAATCTGGCAATGAATGGGAGATCTAATTGTGAATTTCATCACATGGGTGGATAGCCAAGAAATTAAGGATCATGTACAGCTTTACTGAATTAAATTCGGGTGAGTAGAACTCTCGAAACTGATCGTGGAGTGAAAGGTTAGTTTCTGAAAGTCAAAGGTTGAAGGTGTGTTGTGAAATGGGAGCTTGGAACTCAAATTTCGTGCTTCTATCTCCATGCAATTTGCCAGGGTGCGGCCGTTATGGCGGGATTGGGTCCGTAGTAGTGGGCCTGTCGCGACTTAAGTCGGGGAAAAACCCCAAAATCGTTATTTTCTGCAAAACTTTTTTCTTGAGAGCTAGGAGACGACCTAGGGTGATTTCTTGATAGTTTTCCACGACTTTTAGTGTTAAAGGTAAGGATTTTACTCCCCTAATCCGTATTTCAATTCCTAGAACTTAGACTCTTAGGTAATTATCATTGGGGGAGGGTTTTGGCCTGAAGTTAATGGTGGGAAAAATCCCTAGCTGAACATTAGGATCATGGATTTTGTTTTGGGTTAGTAAGATTGTTATAATCCGGGTAAATTAGGCCTTTTTATTGATCATTGCGTTAAATTACTTGTTTATAGATCAAGATCAAGCGGAAAGAATCTGAAAAGGAAAGGCTCAAGTGTCTTAGGAGGATTCAAGCTTGGTTTAGAGATAGGTGATGGTTTGATTTCCTATTGTGTGATATATGTCGAATAATTGTTTCATTGTATGTGTGCATGTATGTGAATAGGGAATGTGAATCAATCTAATGAAATGATGATGTGTGAACAATACATGGCATGAACATGTTACTTGATTGTATGATTTGAGTATTGTTCATTATGGATGTAATTGTGATTGTGGTTATGCTGATTGGATTGGGTGTCACGTTCCGACACACAGATTGGATCGGGTGTCGCATTTCGACACTATATTGGACCGGGTGTCACATTCCGACACATACATTGGATCGGGTGTCACTTTCCGACACACTAACAGTTTAGGTATGGATTCCATGAGAGGTCCATTAGTGATGATTTCGTTTATATCTAATTGTCATTGAAATTGGGAAATTATATGTTGTTCCTAAAAGGATAACTGAACTGTATTATGTATATGAGTGCTTACTATGTTGTAATTGTTCGTTGTATATTGTGCTTATGGGAGTAGTCATGTGATCCTACCAGTACACTATGTTTATGTATTGATACTCCACTTTCTCTTTCTTTGTTGAGTACAGGGCATCTTCAGGCGGCTACTGACAGACCTCAGTTAGGAGACCATTGAGCGTGACCGAATTCAAGGGTGAGCCAGTTCTTTCAGGCTTCCATGGATCTTTCTTGTTTAAGTCCACTCTTTTCGGACTCAAACTATTGGTTTAGGCTGTTTTGTTAGTTTTCGTGGTTGCGCCCCCTTTTCTTAGACTTGTTCGTTAATTAGAGTTTTGGTACAATGACTTTAAGTCTAGGGATTGAATTTCTGCATTAATTATTTTGTTAGACCTTCAGAGTTTATGGGAACTCCATAATTTCTTTTAGTCATTTAAACCTACTTTCGTATCTTTAAATACTTAGTTTCCTCTTAATTGCTTAGTTGTGTTGTAGTAATGGTTCTCCCATCGGAGGGTTAGCGTGGGTGCCAATCACGGCGGTCTGGGTCGTGACAGACAATTAGCTTCAAGTTACTAGATTAGCTTTTCTTCTTCTCCTTCATCACAACTTGGTTACTTTCAACACGACTTTCATAACATGCCAATGCTTCTTCCAACTCCTTAATTCTCTTTGCCAATCTCGGAATAACGTACTTAGATAGTATATCAACATCTTCACGGTCCCTCCATCTAAAGAAGTTGCACGCATCCTCCTAAAATACGCAAAAAAAACAAATTAAAGAAAAATACATAAACAAAAGATCTCCAGAAAAGAATTAGGAAACATACACGATAGCATGGACAAGACCAAAATCTTTAAGTTGGATTGTGCTTCGACCATGAAGTTTGCATTGAAAGTAAGTCACCATGTTCGCATCGCAATTTCACTCGCAACATCGGATCATTCTCATCGTTACAAATATGATTCAACATTGCATTTGACATTTTCAGTCAAAACCTAATCACAAAATTAAGAAGAAATTAAACCATAAAAAACTTCAAATTAACGCTTTCTACTGAAAATTATAAGATAGAACGAATTCCTACCTTATTGCGCTTGAGGAAGATGATGAATTCATCAAACAGAGAGCACCAACGTTGATCTTGCTATGGAAAAAAGGATGAAATCGTAAAATTAGGGCTGCCAACGGCTCGTTTGGATTTAAATTTGGGGAAGATGATATAAAGTAATTAAATATAATGAAGAAATAAAATGACACGTAACACTTTTAAACTGGTAAATGGCAGTGAAAACACTGCATGACACTGCATGGTAACAACCCAAACGAGGAAATGGGTCAAAATGGCCCATTTACAAAGATATTAAAAACTTATGTGGGGTGATAGGACACTGCTAAAGTTAAGGTGTCTTTATGTAAATACGGAACAATTTTAGTGGTGACTTTATGTCTTTTCTAATATATGATTCTACTTTTTATTATGTTTGTATTGTTTGTACAGTTAGCTTTGGAAATTGTATAGTTCAAGAATATATTTTTTAATTCCTATTATGTCATTGTACTAGTAATGTATTTGGTTGGAGTACTTTTTCAAACTCTCATTTATCCTTTCTTTACCCCTTCTTTTGCACCTTTTTACAATAAATCCATTGATGGATTTTGGTAAATACATTGAATAATTGAGATCTTTTCAATGCCTAAAAAGGAAGAAAAAAATTACTAATGTAAGGATTTATGCAAACCCCACAAGTCTTATCACATGTAATATTCAGTATTTGTAGTTATTTTTATCTTTTTAAAGTTCTATTAACTAATAAAATTCAAGCTATTTCAATATTGTTTATTTCACAACTTCTTCTTTCACTTTCATTTTATGGCAAATTAATATTTGGAAATGTTAATTATTCAATTTATAATTTATTCGTCTTACTTTTCTTTTTAATTTATCGTGTATTCAAAGATTACGTTTAAGATACTATAAATCATTAAAAATAAAAATTTAAAACATTTTATTACAAATTTGAAAATTACGTAATATACACTATAAATTACAATAATTAACAACTTAAAATATTTTTACTATCTAATAAGAACCTACAAACACACTATATGTTATATGTTTGAAAGTTCTATAAACCACAATAATTAACAACCTAAAATATTCTATTATATATTTAAAATGACGTTAAAAGTACTATATATCACAATAATTAACAACTGAAAAAGAAAATAGAAAAATAGAAAAAATTTAGTCGACTCTTGAAATTATATCGGTGACACATGAATTTGAATAGATGGAACAATATATATTATTGAAAGTTATGTAAACGATATTACAAATCACAATAATTAACAACTGAAAGTCTGAAAATACTTAAAACAACATATAAGAAATTTGGTGAACTCTCTTAATTCCATATGTGTCACATAAATTGGAACAAAAGGAGTAACATATATTTTTTTCGAAAATGACGTTAATTTTTTTTTATAATTATAACAAATTAATTTTTGAAAAAACATACAAAACTTAGTTGACTCTCCAAATTTCATCTGTATCACATAACTTGAGATAAAAAAAAGTAACATTTTATTGGGCCCGTGCTGGCACGGGCACCTACTATCTAGTGTGTATATATATATATATATATATATATAAACTGAATACAATCTTGTAATGGAATACACTAAACTACTAAGATGAAAATGAAAAAAAATCTAATTAAAAAATAAAAAGGTAAAAATTATGGGTTACTATGAAAAATAGAATAAATTTGTCATACATTTGACGTTAGTTCAATATAGGGTGAAAATCGTTTCACCCCCAACTTTGTATTTTCAAAATCAAACCCCCACATCAACTTTGAATAATAGTCAAACGCCTCCTTTTATCCTAATTAAAATCATTAAAATACCTATTATATCCTTTTATTATCATCTTCAATTTTTTTACTTCTTTATAAATTATGACATTTTCATTTTCTTAATTCATTTAACAATTTTTTTATTAAAACATAAACATAGTATCTTTTGGGCGAAAAATGTGAAGAATACTAATTAAGTATATACACTAATGATATTGAATAATGAAGTAAATTATTTAATAAAAAAATAATTTTATCAATAATAATCAAAACTTTTATATAAATGATATAGAAAAAAAAAATTCAAATATATTTCAATGTGGAAAATACAAATAATTTAATTAAATGTCTTTTCCCTTTTCAACTTTCAATAATAGTTAAACTGCCCCTTTTACTCTAATTAAATCATTAAAATGTATATATATCCTTTCATAATCATTTTTAAATTTCTTACTTCTTTATAAATCATGACCATTTTCATTTTTTTAAAATTCATTTAACAAATTTTTCATAAAAACATAAAAATTATTTTTTAAAATGTGAAAAATACTAATTAAGTATATACACTAATAATGTTGTATAATGAGGTAAATTAGCATAATGAAAAAATTAATTTAATCAAAAATAATCAAAACTCTAGTATTTATTTATACAATTGAAATAGAAAAAAATAATAACTATTCAAATATATTTCAACGTGGAAAATACAAATAATATAATTTAATTATTATCAATTTTTTCAAAGATTGTATTTATTTAGATTTAAAATTATTTTAAACTATAATTGATGTCGTACTTCATCAATGTCAATCAAAACTTGTTTACTCATATAGATAATAGAGAATGTCCCCACAGTTTATATTACTTGATCATCCTTCTAAAAATAGTTGTTTTTAAATTTACTTGTTCAATTTATGAAGTTAAGAAAATTTTAAAAAAAATTATTTCAACTTTCAGTATTAAATAACTGCATAAAGTAGTAGTAGTCAAATTTAATGTTTCAAAGCATTATTAATAATGTAAGTTTGGTAAAATATACATTTAATTATTTTTTTAAGGGAAAAGTGTAACACCTTGAACTTTGGTCAGTTTTTAAGTTTTGCGTCAAATTCAAACAACCATAAATTTTAGCACAAAAAAAGTTAGGTGGTCCATGAGGTATCAAATCAAAGGTATTTGAGTCATCTTTCCAACACCATCGAGTTAGCTAAATTTTGAGTTCGGATGAAGGAGTTATGCCCGTTGAGTGCAGCCTCTCTAGTTAAGACATTTTCATCCATTTTAAGGAGAGGTATTTTGGTCTTTTCCCTACCCAACTAGGCCTACTCATTTTTTTTACCCAATTAAGGGTCTACTCAATCAGGCCCCTTTCGCCTCCGTTCTTCGTCTTGTATGCGTTCCTTTGAATCATGTATTCGCTCTCTTGTTTTTACCATCTAAGTCTTCATTAATCATCGAGAGATCCTATATATATTAATCATAACTCATAGATCTTCATTTCAAATCAAAGTAAAGAATAAGAGTAAAGTTTGAGAAATCTTTTTGAGTCATTATGAGAAGTCTTTTATAATCTTCTAAAACTTTTTTTAAGACTTTAGTGAATGAGTAAGAGAATTAGAAGAGTTGAGTTTCATGTTTCAAAATGAGTATAAGGAACTAAGTATTCCCAAGTGTAAGCACTTTTACATTTAAAACAAAAGGAAACCTTGACTTCTAAACGAGTTCATGAGGAGTTTTTGAGCAATATCTCTTTTAAGAAAATCTTTTGAGTAATTATCTCAAGTTGAGGATGAGTTATGTTTTTTTACATTTGAGCATGAGTTCTACATATTATTGGGAGAATTATTGAGGACCGATATGAGGATGAGTTCAGATAACTCAAAATCCTCATAAACCATGTAAGCCAACATGGGTAAAGGATCATATTTTTTAGATGATTCCTTATTGCTTTTAAGCATATATTAGTAGATCTACTTAGTTGAGGATGTTCTATACCCCGACAAGGTATAGGATAGTTCTGGCAGTGTAAGCCAGACGTTGTATCATCACGTAGCTCATAGTAATGATTGTCGGTTAGAGAATCTCTCAATTAAGATGTAACACCCAGGATCCTAGTAAGCTAGACTTGAGCTATATGTGTGAGGGGTAACTAACCATGAAAGAGGGCAAGGGCCTAAACTACCTTGGGAAGGGTGAAGGAAGACATTTTTTTTATTTGGACCATTCGGCGAGGGGCAGTATCAATGCCAAAGTCACTTGGAGATTAGCCAAGTGAGCCTCCATCGCCTAGTGGGCAACCCCATTTGTCCTAGCTATTGGAATATTGGGCGAGCTAGGTCAGGGCTCGCCAACCCACTTGGCGCATCGCCCAAAGTCCCTCCCCATCGCCTAGTAGGCTGCCTCCATAGGGAGACATTCTCGAAAATTTGGCGGACCAAGGGTCCACTTTGCGAGTCGCTAAGTGCCCTACCTTATGAGTTAATGTTGTGTTTGAGTTCTTATATTGTGAAATAAGTCTTTCGCTGAGTATTGAGCCCGACCAAGGGTTCGTTTGGGGACTAGCAATGGTTCTCGGGTGCTGGCCACGTCTAGGGTGTAAGATCGGAACGTGACTAAAAGACTCAAATATGCCACTGAACTTTTTGAAAAGGCTCATTTATGTCATTCTTTAAAAGTTTGGCTCATTTATGTCATTACTGTTGAAGAAAAGACTCTTCCATGCCTTTTTTTTTACTTTGGTTTTGCAATACCATTTTTTACACCTCAAACAACGTTTAAAACTTTTCAATTGGAGTTTTGGGATCAAATCAACTTTTTTTGCTTCGTCTTCCTTAAAACACCAAGAACACATGAAGAACATAACTAACTCCTAAAATTATCAACATATTCAATTTTTTGCTTTCATATAATCTATTCGACTGGAAGGAAGGTTATACGAATGACTTTGCAAGAGTAGTTTCATCGGTGGAAGGGAGGGAGAAGGCTCACAATTCAGGTTTTGAATCTTCGCTCTGAAATAGGATTAATACGCTGGAAAATGAAAATAGCCCTTTTTTGCTTTCTAAAGACTTCACGAAGTCATCTAAAATTTTTGGCTACATCATTAATTTTTTTTTAAAAAAACCAAAATTCAATAATCATTTGTAGAGTTTAAAATATTCACCCGTATTAAAAAAAAAGATTCGAAAATAATGAAAATCAGTCCAAATTGTCAAAATTTTGTTTTGATTCATGTTTTTGACATTAGATCTTTGTACCCTAGCGTTTTTGCATCTATGTTTAAAATTTAAAATGATTTGAAGTTGTGGAGAAAATTCTATTGTTAAAGAATGTTGACGGTTTGAAACTTTGAAGAAATTTCAAGTGGGTCTTGTTGAATTAGGTTGAATTCGAGCTCAAAAGATATTGAATTTTGGTATCTAGCTCGAAGGGAAACTACTCTTGAAATTTGAGGTGATTTCGTGAAAAATTGAAGTAGTTTGAAATTTGGAAATTGTTAATGTTCTTTATATGTTCTCAAGGAAGAAGAAGCAAAAATAGTATATTTTATCCAAAAACTCTAATTGAAAAGTGTTAAAAGTTGTTTGGGATGTAAAAAATGGTTTCGCAAAACTGGAGTTAAAAAAATGGCATGAATGAGTCTTTTCTTTAACAACAATGACATAAATAAACCAAACTTTTAATGAATGACATAAATAAACTCTTTCTAAAAGTTTGATGATATAGTTGAGCATTTTCCCTTTTTTAAGGAGTGTCATCTCAAGAATGGTCAAGTAATATGAAACACACAGAGTAAGAGATTGGAGGAAGACAAAAATATACGCATACATGCATAAACACGCTTAATGCTTATTATATTAAAATACGGGTAAAATAGACAATGCATATGATAAAGGGGAAGGAAGTTTAATTATTGTTTAAAGTTGAGAAGAGGGTTTAATTTTTAAAGCAAAGTTGAAGGTGGAAATGATTTTCACCTGTTTCATATATACATTTATTATTTAAGATTTTGGTATTAACTACATATAACAAATTTGGGCAACCTCAAAATAAAATTAAATTAAATGTTGGAGGTTGAGGTGAACAACATATTTGGGACTTAATGGAAACAGCTGGTCCTATAGTTAAGGCATGTGAGTGAAGATCGAGTCATCCAAAATTGACGTTAGAATTTATGATTCATCACCACCTGTTCTCTCACGTGAAAAGCGTTAGCCACTCACTCAATCAGTAAGAAAGAGAAAAAATCTGTTTGATATCTTTTTCAATTCGTTTTTGTATTTTATCGAGACCCCAACTTTCTCATTCCTCATCTTCTTCACAAAAACAAACCTCTGGACTAGAGGTGGTGGTGGAGACTTCATTCGACTAAAGGTAACAATTCAACTTTTACTATACTTATTATCACTGTTATGTTATACCTCTTTGTAATAAGTTTAATCAGCTCAAAATTCAATCTGACTATGATACAGTTGTTCATATTTATGCCAAAACACATTTAATCTAATAGTTATATAACCACCCATATTCTTCATTTTAAAGTGTCTGTTCCACTTCATATTATAAATGTTAATTTTGATTAGCCTAGGGTTTCAATTGAGGGAGTTACAAAGTTGGTTCATGCATTTCAGTACTATGCTTTATGCAAATTCAATCTCTGCATTTGATACTCTGAAACCTGTTGACATTGTTTTGTACAACTAATTAATTGGTTTTGTTACATTTTGAGGAGTTCCACTTGGTTTTATTCAGTTTAAGATGGTGAATTCGGGGTTGAAGTCAAGGAAGGTGAGCTTCAGAATCCCATACTATACTCAGTGGGGGCAGAACCTTCTCATCTGTGGTTCAGATCGGTTGCTTGGTTCATGGAATGTGAAAAAGGGTCTATTATTGAAGCCTTCTCACCAAGGGGAAGAGCTTGTATGGTCCGGAAGCATTCCAGTTCCTCCTGGATATCAAAGTGAGTACAGTTACTATGTGGTGGATGATAGAAGAAATATCCTGCGATGGGAGGTTGGAAAGAAAAGGAAACTGTTGCTTCCTGATGGACTTCAGGATGGGCAGTCACTAGAACTTCGTGATCTCTGGCAGGTGCTAATTTTATTGCCTCTCTTTCTCATACTGTTTTTTCAATACTAAGCATTCGTGTCCCTTGATGAACTTTGTTGTGGCTTATGAGAAAGGAAGATATGCCAGTTGTTCTGTGTCCCTTTCTCAAACTGTTTCGTGATTACTGCACCACCTAGGATGCGTGTTCCTTGGATGAACTTAATTATGAGAAAGGAAGGTATGCGAGTTGCTCCTAAAATTCTTTCTTACGGCATATGACTCTTCCACTAGTATGTAGTTGTCAAAGACATTTTGTATGAACTAAATGATGAATCAAAAGATGACAAAATTGTTCAAATTTGTTTTCTCTATTTCTCATTATCCTCATGTGTACCTTTAATCTTCTTGTAGTATTCTCAATCCTCATTCTTTATTCATTTGGCTATTTCGCTTTAAAATTTCAAAAACATGCGTTTCCACATACCCAGTGGTCGCTTAAGTTTAATTCTCTTTGAATTGTGATTCCTGAAATTAAAAAGGATTGAAAATTTTAGGGATTCTGAAGCATTCTCCGCCCTGTTATTCTATATTCACAATCTTCTGTGGTCTTCCCCTTATCACTCCGGAGAAGTATTTGAAAAATTGCTGAAATATTATTCTGGGTTGTTTCCAGATTATCTTAACTTTTTCTCTTTGATAAATGTCTATCGTGTATTCAGCTAAAACAGTAGTTCTAACTATTGACAGACAGAGAATAGAGAATGAACATCTTTTCATTTGACATTCTTCCTTTTAATGGCACCTGAAATCTTTTTTCTGTATTGTATCCTACCAATTTAGTCAATTTAAATCTTGGTCTAGCTGCACATTTAACAATATGCAGGAGATAATATATATTGCTCATAAATATACATCTGCAAAAATATTATACTTGAGAAATTTAAAGGAGGTTATTAGTAAAACCTTTAGAACTTCCTAAATTATTTATCCAAATGACTCTACATTAATTCCTAAAAACACTAGGTCTGTTTATTAATTCCTTAAGATACTTGTTTTTTTTAAACCTTATCACCAGAAAAAATAGATATTATTATTATTTTTTTTAAAAATATTTTCTAAACTAAATAGAACATGGGAAGTGAATGTATATGATAAATATATGAATGAACTATTGATTGGATATGTACTGTTACACATCACTGATGAAAGAACAAGTGAAAGTTGGTCTAGAATAGCAGTGCAAGTCTCACAAGTGTTCTCAGTAATTTCATTTCTTCTGTATCCTTGAAAATATTGCATCTTTTGGGTGTTCTTCGGTGCTTACTTTTACTCCAGAAAAAAGAAGAAGAGTTTATCATAGTTTTGAACTTTCCCCTCTTCTTCTCTCCTCCTTGGGACATCAGAATTTTGTAACGGGGTTGCCATTACATATTTTTCTCCTCCTCTAGTAGAGGTAGCATAGTCTTTTAAAGGGCTGAAGCGAAATGCCGTCCTTTATTAACCATTCATATTGATCACTTTAATTTGGGAATTGTAAAGATGGGTGGTTAATGTTCCAAGTGCCACAAGCTCTGAGGTTTGTTTGGGTTTGTTAAAAAGATACTTCATCATGGTTGTCTGACGTTACGCATTCTTCTTCTAAAGCCTTCAGCTTTGGTTCACTTATTAAATCCCTGTGAAGTGACATAAGACTTTACTCTAATGTGAGGCATAAAACCTGTATACAAGGGGTTTTTGGTTCATTTGGAGGATCTGCAACAGGTTATGCTGTGGAGGAATTGGGAGAGTTTAGTAAAAGCCTTGTGAAATATGCCCGACACCAATTGTTTGTCTTGTATTGCTGTTCTGCACAACACAAGAACTATCAAGGAATATTATGGCACAATTGAAGGAACGAGTTAAGCGACTAATGAATGTGCCTTGCCTTGACACAATTATACCTTCTTTTCTCCCTTTAGAACGCCCAGGTCTGGTAAGAAGGATCTCATTATCATTGATGACAAAATGGTCATTTGCTTTAAATGCCAAATGATCTTCACACAAAATCTTTGGGGTAGATTAGCAAATTGTTTGTCTCTTTATATAAGTAGAGGTAATTTGAATAAACTCTCCTTAGTCACAAAGATGGGTGTAAGAAGAATCTATAGGCTCATCAATAGTCCATTCTACAAATTTTCTTTTCTATCTTAATACTTTTATTGTTGATGCTCGTCTTGGACCTGGCCGTGCCCTTTTTGGCTGGTCAGGTTCATGCGACACCGACATCAAAGAGGAATGCTGATGTTGATGTACTTTACTTGAGCCAAGGGTCTATCGAAAACAACCTCTCCACCTTCACAAGGTAAGGGTAAAGCTGTGTACATGTTGTTTTTTTTAAAATGGGGCAGCAAAAAGAATTGATTGAAATGACTTTCAATAGCTTTCAATTATTTTATTAAGCATTGAGGGCGTTAAATAGCCAACATAAAATACAAAATCTGTATAATTTGAAATTTAAAACAACCTAAAATATCTCAATAACTCAAACAACCTAACTATAATTCAAAATTCAAAATTCAAATTATCTTAACTTAAACATCTTATTTTGCTAAAAACTACTGCAGTAACTTAAAAACAAATTTCAACACTCCTCCTTTGCTTTAGTTACTGCAATTTTAAAAAATGCTCCTCCTCAAATTTTGCTCTAGCAGTTGATGCTGAATTTCTCTTGATTATTTTTGAACTTGCATATCTTTTGGATATTGACGATCTTTCTTCTATTCTTTCTTTTCTTCTTTTGATTTTGATCTTCAAATACACCTTCCATGTCATTGTATTGTGTATAAGTTCTTCAGAAAGTGGTTTTATTTGGACAATTATAGGATTTGCAAAGTATTGTTGTAAGTATTTTTCTTCCATCAGAACAACTTATATGACATAGGTTATAAAATATGATTTCATTTTCACTGCCAGTGAAATTTTTTTGGGCATTCAAAGAGAGATTGCTGCTTGCCCTTTTTGTAGGTTAAAAATTGGTTGAAAAAAGCATGTGCATTGAAAAAGCATGGTTTGAAAACAGTAGCCTTGATGGGTTACAAGGATACCCTTACGGGTTAATAATTGTATGGTAGTTCTTTTGAAGATTTCACAGATCCCGTAAGGTCAATGAAGCTCTTGATACCATTGTTGGTGTTTTTTAAAAAATGGGGCAGCAAAAAGAATTGATTGAAATGTCTCTCAATGGATTGGAATGACTTTCAATAGCTCTCAATTATTTTAATAAGCATTGAGGGCTTTAAATAGCCAACATAAGATACATAATCTACATAATTTGAAATTTAAAACAACCTAAAATATCTCATTACTTAAACAACCTAACTAAAATTCAAAAATTTAAATTATCTTAAATTAAACAACTTATTTTGCTAAAAACTACTACAGTAACTTAAAAGCCAATTTCAACAGTACACACCACCCTCTCCACACCTCACTTGGGGGATTACACTGTGTATGTTGCAGTTGACTGATATGATATTCAATATATTCTGCAAAATGACCTCAAACGTGCTTCTTATGTATTTAATTTTTCTTTGTAATCAACACCCTTTTCAACAATTTCCTTTTGTTTTGACTTTGGTCTAGCAACTTAAGTTTTTTCTTCCGTTGCAGACTGGTTCCGACAATATCCCTTTTAGAAGTGCATTTAAGGATGTCATCTTTCGGACAAGTTGGAGTTTGGGTAGTGAAAGGCCCCTGGAGATCACTCAGAATAAGCTGGACCAGGATGGTAATTTTCTCTGTTGGATGCTCTATCTATGAAACAATCTTAGTTGAAATGTGCTTTCTAATGTTACTGCTGAAACAGGTTCAGTTATTCTGCAATTCAGAATCTGCTGCCCCTATTTAGAGGAAGGAACATCTGTAAGATCTCTTTTCACAGAACAACCTTTGCTATTTTTACATGCATATGTTTTTTTGTTTATGTGCCCATTAATATCCTTGCAATCCATCTTGATGTCAGACCTGATATACATGTTATCCTGTAGATTTATGTGCTTGGTAGCTCCTTAAATCTTGGGCAATGGAAGATTCAGGATGGCCTTAAGCTCGCGTATGCTGGCGATTCGTTATGGCAGGCAGCCTGCGTTATGGGAAAAGATGACTTCCCTTTAAAATATCCTTTTGTCTGCCTGAGTTATAGGCTAAATGCAGTTCCATTTTATCATAAACTTGACAGTAATTTCTTTCATGTACACTCTTTCTTCCTTAATGCTTTAAACATACAAGTATTGCAAACATAGTGAGGCTGGAACATCAGTGGAATGTGGTGCCAGTCGCGAGATTTCTGTTGATGTCACAACAGGTGAATCTGGATTTGTAGTTCTTTCAGATGGCTTAATGCGGGTAAGTCAGCTATAAGATATAAACAGTGGCTTTTTATGTTTGTTAAATTGATACGGGAGTATAAGCTGAAAAGAAAGCCAATCTGTGTTATTATCAGGAAATGCCGTGGAGGGGAGCGGGTGTCTCAATACCCATGTTTTCTGTACGATCAGAGGCTGATCTTGGAGTTGGGGAGTTTCTTGACCTGAAGTTACTTGTAGATTGGGCTGTTGAATCTGGCTTTCATTTGGTTCAGCTTTTGCCCATCAATGATACATCAGTCAACTGTATGTGGTGGGATTCATACCCTTATAGGTAATTTTCGTTGTTAAGGATTTTGATTTGAGCTCCGAATCATCATATAGATCAGATTGATTCCATCTTGATAATTTATCAACAACATAAATAGTGGATTGATGACAAAGTATTGTTTATCCAGCGTTAGTGCTTTTGAACCTGCTTTATAATCAGTAAAACTGCCAACTTTCAGCTACAGAAATACAGTTCAAGTTCTAAATCTTAGTGTATGGTCAGCAATAGTAAACCTGGAATACACAAATTGAGTGGTCTGTATACCCATACTCCTGCTCCCTTTAGCAACATACTAAGTTACCTCTATCTAAAGCCTAAGCTGAGGAAAAAAGGAATAATGCTACATAGATTCGTATTTGATCCTACATTTGGCGATTAAGATTTAGGTCTCCTATATGGATGAAGGAATGCTCCTTTATTAGGTTGAACAGAAAAGGAAAATTTGATTCAAAAGGAGTATATGCATTTCTTGAGTTCTTTCTGGAAGCTTTCTGATAGGGTTTGTAACTGCATAAACAATAAGACAATCTTGATAGAATGATTGCTTCTGTTTATTGAAAACAGAGTGCATGAAATATTTGCTGTACCCCAGTTCATATAATTGGCCAATTTAGTAGTGAAGCATTAATATCTATCAAATTTCGTGTTTGCTATATCCTTAAACTTTGTCTATTAGGTGAGCTAATGAATTTTCTGTTATTTTAAGCTCTGTTATATAGAATTACTAATTTGATATTAGTTGTTCCATTTTCATGCTTGATGCAATACAGCTCCCTCTCAGTATTTGCATTGCACCCATTATACCTACGGGTAGAGGCCATTTCAGAGAACATTCCAGAGGATATCAAGGTGTTCATTTTAGTCTTTATTATGTTGCATCTGTGTATAAAACACCTTTTTTTGTTGGATCAGCTGAACAGTGAAATTCCATTTATATCTTGAACTTGTGTGACTATTTCTCTACTCATTCACAGCAAGAGATCAGGGAGGCAAGAGTTCAGTTGGATAAAAAGGTATTCACAAAACTCTTCGATTTTGAATCTGCTTTCAGAGTTTGTTGGGAACAAAGGCATTCATGTTCATCTTAATTGCTGCTTCTATACAAGCTCCTTGTTGCAACCAATTTCCTGTCAGATCACCTAGCTATGAAGTTTTTCATACAGCAAAATTGCTCTTAAACCTCCTAGACCTTGACTGCTGCCATACCAGTATTGATGTGACTACATTACCACTACCAATTGACCACCATGACCACAGCATGCCATTCCTTTCTCTACAGTCTCTTATGTGTAAATTTGTAGAACATTCTCTTAGGTCAAACAGTTCCATCATGAAGGACATATATATTCATAAATCTGATAATTTCCTTATCTTTTTGTCTGGCCTATGATTATTGCAGGATGTAGATTATGAAGCTTGCATGGCTACAAAACTTTCTATTGCCAAGAAAATTTTCACTCGTGAGAAGGAGACCATACTAAACTCAAAATCATTCCAGGAGTTCTTTTCTGAAAATCAGGTTCTTCAGGATTTAATTTCATTACATTTGGGATTCAAAACTTTAAGTTAGCCACATTTTTTTTGGCTATGTTTACTCTAATGGCTGGCTGGAGTAAAGGAAATGAGAAGAAAAAAAGAACCTTGAGATCCTTTCAATGTAAATTTTAGTTTGTAAGCATAATATAGTTAATATGTTTCCTTCCCTGCAAATTGACTGGAATATGCCGATCTTAATTATGCTTTTGCATTGGTCCTTTATTGTTAAGTGCAGGAATGGTTGAAACCCTATGCTGCTTTCTGTTTTCTGCGGAACTTCTTCGAAACATCTGAGCGCAGTCAATGGGGCCGGTTTTCTGAATTTTCAAAAGAAAAGGTAATACCGCTTAAGTTCAAGCATAGAAACAATTAAGTTCAGGTAGCCTCGTAATCCCCCTATTGGTTTCGTACTTACAATGTATTTCCTGTTACTGCAGCTTGAGAAACTAATCTCTAAAGAAAGCTTGCACTATGAAGTTGTTAGTTTTTATTACTACATCCAGTTCCATTTACATCTACAAGTAAACACAATCTTTATGTATTCTGTATTCCTCTGTGAATTTTTTATCTTTGTTGTATACGAAAAACTGCTATTATACACTAAAGCTTTCCATATCAGTTATCAGAAGCTGCGGAATATGCGCGAAAGAAAGGTGTAGTGCTGAAAGGTGACCTGCCCATTGGTGTTGATAGGAATAGTGTCGATACCTGGGTCTACCCAAATTTGTTTCGCATGAACACCTCAACTGGGGCACCCCCTGACTATTTTGATAAAAATGGCCAGAATTGGGGATTCCCCACTTATAATTGGGAAGAAATGTCAAAAGATAACTATGGGTGGTGGCGTGCTCGTCTAACACAGGTACCTAAAACTTAGTTCCTGCCTTTTCCTTTCCTACTCTGGTACTTTAATTTTTACGTGTTCATTTCAAACTTTATCAATGTTGTCATTTTACAGATGGGGAAGTACTTTACAGCTTATAGGATTGATCACATATTGGGATTCTTCAGAATATGGGAGCTCCCAGAACATGCAATGACTGGCCTTTGTGGAAAATTTCGACCTTCTATTCCTATTAGTCAGGTATCTAATACTTTACTTGTGAGAGTTACTTCTTTCTACAATTCTTGTAAGGTTTAGATTGTTCTTATATCATTTAGGTAAAGAGAGTCTATTAAATCCACTTACTGGTTACTTTGCAGGAAGAACTCGACTCAGAAGGATTATGGGACTTCAACCGTCTTACCCATCCTTATATTGGACAAGATCTTTTACAGGTATTGAATCTCTGTAGAATTTGAGAACGAAGAAAGACTTCTTTGTATTTTAGTATGTCTTTACATCCCATGAGAAGAGCTATTTATACAAGTGAATCGTAACCGATTAAGGAAAGACAATCAATTATTACAATAAAAGGAAATATTCTAGTCCGATAATTACGCTAGGATAAGGAAAAATAAAGTCTCCTAAAATCATACTAATTAATTAGCAGTTAAACACCAATGCTCCTCCCTTCAAGTTGGAGGAAAGATGTTGCACATATCTAACTTGTAAAGAAAATATGAAAAAGTTCTGTTGCTGATGCCTTTTGTATGCACACCCGTCAATTGTTTTTTTGACGGTACATAAAGTAAACTCAAGGTGCCACTAGAGTGCCTCTCTCTTTGATGAAGTGCTGATTGATTTCAATATGTTTTGTTGGGTCATACTGAACGTAATTTAGCTATACTGATTGCATCTTTGTAATCGCAATATAAGGGATGTTTCCTATTTTAGAAAAATCTCAATTCTTCTAGTAACTTTTGTAGACAAAGAGGCTCACAAACATCCTGGGCCATAGATTGTTGTACCGAACTCCAATGAGGTTTCATTTGGTTGTACTTACTCCTCTTGACTTCCTTCAAACCTCTATTAAGTTTCATCCCATTCCCACACTCGTAGAAAAGGTTATAGCTTTCAGACACATTGGATGATTACGAAAATGGCACTAGTCCTTGGCTAAGTCAATCACATATCCAAACGACCTACAAATGACCCCAAATTTGGTAAGCAACTAAGCATATATAAAAACATGCTATGAACAAGTCCCTATCCTGGAATCCCTAGATTCCACCTTTAGCTCGAGAACGTGCGGTAGTGACATACCTCGCCGCACGGGGCTTTCGCTGACGAGCTAGTCCCTTGTGCACCCCAAGTCCTTGTGAAACATCTTTGGCACTCTTAAGGCATGTCATGCAACATCTCATATGGTTGTTGCGTCGTGCCATGTCTCTATACCTCATATTCATACTTCAGCCCCTTCGTCAACACATGTTGCATGCATGGCTAACATAGGTGCGACCTTCTTGGCCCGCACTTCCTAGCCAGTGTACACACCCATATTTTTGGGGTGTTACACCCTCATATAGGTAAGACAGTCATCATCTCGATGACATACAACACCAACGAACACCCGAAGTATGTACCCTTGGGGATTTACATTGTGGTTCCCAAATCCATGTGTGATGGAACTCTTTCGAGCTCATCTTAAGTTGGATTCATGCTCCTCGCACTTCCTCCCCTAAGTATTGTCTAAGCTGCATCTGCATTTCACCTCCCGGTGTTCACTTGGACGGTGCCTCCACACCTGCACTCTCTAGTGACTTACTTCGTCGTGACACTCACGTCAACCACACCATGACCCTCACGACCTACAACTGTTCGGAACCTATTTCTTCCTTGCAATGCACTTGCAATAGTACTAGCGCCGCAAACAAGACTACAAAATTTGAGGCCTCGTAAGCATGTACTTTGCATTTTGAGTACGGCCTAGTAACTAGACAAATCATGGTGCAAACTGTCTAGTACTGCAAACAAAACTAAAGCATTGGAGGCACTGTAAGCATGCCCTTGACATCTCTAGCCCGGTCTAGAATTTGAGAACCCCCATAGATAACTCACAGTCCCACCGTGCCTTACTTTCACCAGAAGACATCCATTTCCTTTCGGACATTCTCTTCAACAACACAAACATACCTCGACCTGATTGGCCAGAAAGGTAGGCATCCCTCGATGTGGCATCCATGCCAACCATACTTCTATAGTCCTTTCACAAACACAATTTTGTCCCAATCGGCATACAACCCGACCTCTAGCATCTAATGCTTCAACATGGCACTTTTGGCACATCATGTGCTCTGCACCTGTAGGCACTTTGCACTTCCTTTGGGACATACTTCTGGCAAGTACTTCACATATCAAAGTGTCGGCGTTCACATATATCTATGAACTAGACTTCTTTGTCCAGAACATTCTCTTTCCCTTTGTAGCTCTTCGATACCCGAAAGTTAAGCCTATGACTTCCTTCACCCCTCCATGAAGTTTCATCCCACTCCTATTCTTGTAGAACGGGTTATAGCCTTCAGACACATTGGATAATTACGATAATACCACTGGTCGTTGGCTAAGTCAAGCCCATATCCAAATGACTCCAAATTTGGTAAGCATATATAAGAACATGCTACGAACAAGTCCCTTGCCCGGAATCCCCAATTACCACCTTTAGCTCGAGAACGCGCGGCAATGACATACCTCGCCGCACATGGCCTTCGCCGATGGGCTAGACCCTTGGGTGCACCCCAAGTCCTTGTCAAATATCTTTGGCACCGTTAAGGCATGTCATGCAACATCTTATATGGTCGTTGCCACTTGCCAAGTCTCTATGCCTCATATTGCTACTTCAACCCCTCCTTCATCATATGCCGCCTGCATAACTGACTTCGCACTTCCTGGCCAGTGTACACGCCCATATTTTTGAGGCGTTACAAGGGATCTCCATAAACACCTGTTCTTCCAAGTGAATAACTATTGTAAGTCCCAATCAAGATTAGCTTTAGATGACAAGATAATTCTGATAGTGTTCGTCTTTGCAACTAAGGCAAACATTTTATGATAATCAACTCCATAAGTTTGAGTGAATCTCTTAGTCACCAATCATGCTTTGAATCTTTCATTTGAGACATCATCTTTATATTTCACAGTGAGGATCCATTTGCAACGAACCAACTTTTTGTCTGGTGGTGAAGTGACAAGTTCCCAAGTCTTAGTTTTTTTAACAAGGCCTTCATTTCTTCAATCATAACTTGCTTCCATTTAGGATCTGCAACTCCCTTAAATTTTGTGGAATATGCAGGAAGAAATAGACAAGGCAAAAGCTCTATAGGAGGGAGACAGGGAAGTATAGGAGACAAGATTAGTTAAAGGATGTTTGTTACAAGATCTGACTCCTTCTATGAGCAATAGGCAAACTGGAGAGGATTCAGCTTTAGCAGATTTTGTAATGGCTTCTTCTGCTTTTTTCTCATTGAGTATGTTATCACGTCAGGTCTATCCAAATGCCCACAAGCCTCCCCTGAATTCTTTCTCCAAAATTCACTTTCCACTATCATATGGATCTGGGAAAATCATCTCTTCCTCCTTATTGCTCTCTCCTTGAAAAACTGATGGTGTAAAATAGGAGAAATATAGGAAAAAATATTATTATTGAATTGTGTATCTATATTTTTACACTGAGCCCTATGTATAGGCACTACATAACAATCCTTCTCTAAGTAGAATACTATATGCAAAATATATTTCTATTCCTATACTAACACATCCTTAAGAGAAGGAAAATGATATTTGCCAAGAACTTGAACCCTGATTTGATCATACTCTAGGTTCAAACAGGCCAGAAAATCATAATCTTTTCAACCAATTATTGAAAGAAAATTGCAATATTGGTAAACTTCACTTAGAGATCTTGATAATTGTCGATCTCATGCCATAATCCACTTAACTCAGAATAATAATCGGTGATTGTTAACTCACCATGGTTAGTGGTATGAATTTTATTTCAAATTCAAAGGTTTGGGCATCATCACCCTTGCAGTATCAATCAAGGAAAATGACATAGATAGACAACTGTTACTTATAATTAGCAACATATGGCCCAATATTTATTAGTAATTCATAGACAAATAGCACATATTAGCCCAACGGTATTTTAGTAAGGTTTTTTTCCTTCACGTAACCAACTGGCTATAAACAACAATAAATAAGGAGATGTGGGTTAAAGTTTTTCTTCCGTATTATTTATTCTTGTATTGAAGAAGATGGCAATTCAGTTTCCAAAAATTTTGCCAACCCAAAATCAGTAATCTAAATAGAAACAACAATGCAGTTTAACAATGAACATCAAGATATAGATAGCATCTTTGATTGTTTTGATTCATCATAGTGGCGAATGAGATAGTAAAAATAATTTTGTGGCTTATTTCATGGAAGGGATGGTTATTACAACAAAAATTGATTTCAATGGATTCATTCAAAAGATTTCGACCCATATAAATGTCGATACTTCCATCAATTCCTTGAATTTCATAATAAGATTGATGATGATTCAATACCAATGTTGATACGAAACAATATGGGATTGTGAGTATACATGGAATTGAAGAAAGGATCAGGCAAATTCAAAAACTATCCATTATGTATAACTTGAAAAGTTATTGACATTCATTATCACTTCCAATGGCTGAAGAAGATGGGATTATCAATACCCAATTAATTGCAACAACACCGACACTTCAAATCATGATAAAAAAGTTACATACACTGCTAAAGGTATAATCCATGACATGAAAATGCAATTAGGCCTTGTATACACCTACTAATTGAATGAATACACAAGCTAATCAAATTTATGGATACATGAATATGAATACATTACACCAGCAACCATACATTTAAATGTATACAATTACTAATTGAATGAATACACAATACTCTTATGTATACACAAACTACAATGTATATATAAATTTATAATTTATGCATAAATATTCTTTGAATGAAGCACTATTTATCCATAAAGAACTAATGGAATACATTAGCGTAATAAACTCTTCACATAAGTATATACATCATTTATTTTAGAAGATAAATAATGTATAAGTAATCATTTCCATGAAAATTAATACCAACAATCAATCACAATGACCTATTTTTTTCTTAATAGAGGTGAAACTTTCAAATCCACAAATCAAGAAATTTCAAAATATTTTGATAATGACAATGCAAGATACACATAGAGTGAATTTAGACGTGGAGGAGAAAATTTAGGTGAAAAAGGAGTATATGTTGGTATTAATTTTCAAAAAGCAGTTGTTTAAAATAAGCAAAGAGAAGCATAAAGAATAAAGGAATAAATTTTACATTTTCAAAAAATAAAGAACAAATCCAGAAAAACGTGTCTAAGGAAAAGATCAGAAAAATCAGGAAAAAAAACTTTTCAGGGAAAAAAAGCAATGCCACTTCCTTAGAAAAAAGAGAATGGGGCTAATAAATGCCAAATAATTTTTTTTTAAAATCTTTTTTTTTGCTAAAAATATTATAGGAGGGCTATTTATTGCCAATTTAAGCTATAACATGTCACGCTGTGCCAATATTTCTACAAGGAAACTTAAATGGGCTTGAAGTTTTAGGGCAACAAACGATGGCAAATTTAAAAAGAACTTTATTATAAGTGTCTGAAGGGAATTGAACCAGGAGAGCAACAAAACTTAAATGAGTTTCATTTCTGCCGCTGGGCCAAGAGTCAACTTTGTTACTGAGTTCCCAATACATATTTCTTATATGTAGTGTATATGAAGTATACACTACATATACATTCAGTTGTATATGGTCTCTATACGTTGTGTATATGCAATTCTCATGACACCAATGTTCAGTTTTTTATTTACACAATTAAATCCTTTTTGTGAAGTCATTTGTAATTCTTTGATTCCGCTCGGTTGACTTTCTATTGATAATTTTTGGAATCCTAGTAGGTATTTTATATGTATAGGTATGTATATTTTATGTTTACCTACAGTAAACTAGTTGGCCCAAAGGTATTGTGCTGTAATTTTCTCTACATTTAATAGATTTCTTAATATAAATAATGGTTTTGCCCAAAAGTTACCAGGTCCGAGAACCCCTAGATCCGCCCCTGCTATTCTTATTCTAACATTACAGAATCCTGCATCCCTTTTGATCCTTGTAAATTTGTTTGATATGCTCAAATTTGACCTTCCCTGCTTAATTTACAGGAACAATTCGGAGCTTCTTGGACTATAATTGCCTCTACCTTTTTGAATGAATATCAGAAGGGCTTTTACGAGGTGAATGTTCTTTTAGAGATGACGTATTGCTGAAATTTCTTCATCTGGTGCTTTATTTTAATTCTGTTTGGTATCTGTTTCAAACTACTTCTAAGTAGTTCAAAAGAAACATTTGAAATCCTGAAATGGTTGGTCAAATGGAACAGGTCAATCCTTTGTGGTTGCTCTTCTGTTTCTTCTCTCTCTCTTGGTCCTTTGGTGGTGTAGGGAGGAGGGAAGGTAGGTGCATAGGTAAAGAAAGTGTTACTAGTGCTACGTAAAATCCTAATCTTTTCATCTAGAAGGGAGGCGTACTCTTCCGAGCTCTATAAAGTGCAGGCAATTTTGATAGTAGTATCAATATGCTATGAGTAGAAGATACATGTGCTCACCATGCTTGGTAAGCTAAAAGAGTTCTTCAAGTTCCCCTTATGTCATTATGCACTGTTTCCGTGCAGTAGCTAGTTTAAGGTGTCAATATCTTTGCTGGATGATTCCAGCTTTTCCACTGTAATAGTATAATTGACTTATGGTATCAGATATTTGGTGGATTTCCATTCAAAGATTGATGGAAAAATTTATGGTTATTTATTCGAACTGCTGTATCAAATTTCTGGAAATAACGAGTTTATGTGATTTCAACCTTTCAGTTGCAAAACCTGCAAAAAGAGGTGAGGTTTGCTGTTACTCTTTTTGTTCCGGCCCCTTTTTGCCAAAAAATTCCTTATTCGTCGCCTGTGAATTGTGATAAGTACCTGTTTAGTAGCTAACATACAAAATAAGGGATGGGTTTAGGATCAAGAGACACCGAAAAGGTATAATAATATGTGGTTTGCAATTTTTAAACTTATGTGAATAGCAAACCTTATATAATAATGTCATAGTTGACACAATTGAATGTAAAATCTAGTATGTAGAACATCTATCTCCCACCCTTGTACTCGTCAACTTATGTACCTTATATTTTCTTCTTATACCAGAATAAATAGTCTTAACTTTGGGATTAATTTTATTAGTTATTTTTGTGAGAAGTAGACTTATTATTTTTTAACTGCTATTCTAGTTTCTTGTAATTGTTTTGATTTACTAAATTAATTGGGTTTTCTCTACTTCTTGTTAAATTACTACTCCCTTTATCACAATTTATGTGACACTTAACTTTTCGAGATTCAAACTATTTAAACTTTGACCAACTTTTTAAAATATATTTTTCATCACATTGAAATGAGAAGTAATGCAACTTATAGCTAAGTTGCTCGGACTCGGGTGTGGGTTTCCGACACGGGTGCGGATCTAGAGGTCGGATCCTCAATGATCTAAATTTTAAGATTCAGGGATACAAATCTATGTATGGATACGGGTGCGAGAATTCATCTAAAAATAGAGTTATAAAGCCTAAATTATGAGATACTGTATGAAAAAGTTGAGGAGAAAATATTGATCAAGAGGAGAATCCGGGAAGGAGATAAAACGAAAGGGAGTGACAGTAGAAATTTATATATACAAGGTATCCCATTTCTTCAATTTCACCTTAGGTCTTGTTTTGATTAAAGAATTGATTGAATCTGTCCAAAATTTCTTCCTCAAATTTGGTCAAAGTACCTAAAACGGTTGACCAGATTGGGTACGGATCCCACATCCACACCCACGTCGTGTCGACATGGGTGCGACACCGAAAGTGAAGAGTCCGAGCAACTTAGACTTATAGTACCTCTTGTATAATGTTTGGATATCTTGATTTCAATTTTAGAATATTGAGTTGATCTTATCCAATTTAGCTTCAAAGACTAGTCCAATTGTCTCTCCGGAGGTGAAAGTGCCACATAAATTTGGATGGGGTTAGTAAAACATTTTTTCAGATTGCTTGTGTCCCTGTTTTGGCGTTCATTTCCAGTAGAGAAACTGTATTTTTGATGAATCATCCTCCAGTGATTGTTTAAAATCTTGGTTTACGTTTTTTGGTACGGAGAATATAATTTATTTCGTTGCTGGTGATCAGTCTTTTGTGTCACAGAAGAATACTCAAGGTCAGAAATATGGTATGAAAGGGTTAAAAGGAGGAACAATTTATTGAGTAAGTTGACAATCAGCAAGGAAATTCTTATATGAAAATATAATTTATTGCATCTAACCTCAAAGAATCAAGGAAACAACTATAGAAATTGGGGTATCATTTTTCTAATTAGTTATGTTCTCAGAAGCATAACAGTTATGGAAGAATTGCGAGTATGGTAGCTGTCAGAAGGCCAGTCATATTATTCCTGAAATCTCGTTGAATGTGCTATGTGTGTGTGGGGTTGTGGGGGGGGGGGGTGTGGGGTCTTGGTTGTAAAATTGGAATATTCATTCATAGAAGAAAGCCCATTACAAGAGTTATTGCCTAACAAAAAGGTAAATGTTATGCACAGGCTATAGCTAGAAACAAATGGATAGCAAAGGAAGCATCCATGGTGGAACAATCTTCAGAAAGTCTAACGAGAGTGTCTCTGAGTCCTCTGCATCTAGAAATGAGCTTTTGAATAGATGCATAGTCGGAAGATTCACAGGAATGGTTGATAACCTTCCTACTTGTTCTGCTGTAGTGGGTAAAACGCAAGTGGAACAATGCAGCTGGAATCAATGTGTACGAATGAAGTGGTTTTCAGTTTCTATTTGAGTTCCCAGTTTGATAGATAGCAGAACATATCATGATGTGTAAATGGTAATGGAAGCAAGAAGTTAATAGTCATGGTGTACTCGCACTTGGGTTGTTTTCTGGTGAAGAGAAATTTTGATTGGCTATGGATTAGGGTTATTGGGCATCCGCTTCATATATGGTCGTCAGGTCATGCAGGGAATTGGTGATAAATGTGGTGGATGGGTTGACATGACAAAAGACTGAGCTAAAAAAGCACCCTGAGATGGGCTAGAATCAAGGTTAAAGGTCCAGCGGAAAAGATGTCAAGGGTTGTTGAAGTAGAAAGCAAGGGAAACCTTCAGGTTGCAGGTATGGTGTGAATGTCTGAAAGGTGAAATGCAGAATCAGAATGAAATCGTCATCAGTTGCAAGAATATCAGTCCAGGCAAGGTGTTGAAGAAGGTGATATATCTCTAATTCAGGAAGAAGGGGTGGATGGCACAGAACTTGAATCAGAGGAAGGAAATCAGTTAGTACTACTCAATGACTGCAGATTCTTTGATTGTAGAAGAAATGATTCCAGTGAAGACTAGTTTTGAGAGCGAATTGGGGGTGTCTTTATGCTTCATAGGAATGTGAAGTTCAGTAAAGAGTTTTGGCTTGACTTTTAAGGATGTGAGAGGGAAGCTCTTTCTCTATTCATGAAAATTGATAATAGAAGACTACTTAAGGATGACGATACCATTCTTGTGTGTTCCACTACTAAACAGAAAAGTTCCAAGGAAGTTGAAAATTTTGAGATTTGATGTCAAGTTGAAGGAAGTGAGTGCACGAAGTAGGGGAAAAAGAGTTGCATTCAGTTCTAAATGAAGTGAAAAATTACTTGGAAAGTAGGGGGTCTTAACAATAGAAAAAAGAAGAATTGTTAGTTTTGATTAACAAATGGTAGACAGTATTTATTGTCTCGAGGAGACTAAATTGGTTGGAAATGTTGATAATCTAGCAGAAGAAATTTGGGGCAGCAAGGTGGGTTGATTATGTGTTTGGAGGCAAGTGGCACAAGAAGAGGAAATATTGTACATTGGGATAAAGGGATGTGGAAAGGAGAAATAATGAACATGGTACACAAAGTGGTACCTTCAAGTTTAATTCTGTAATGCAGAAATTTTCATGTTATTTTATAGGGGTATATGGCTTTAATGATATGTGAAGAGGAAGAGAAATAAGAGAGAACTCAACTTGATTATTCCCTCAAGCCATTGGAGTTTAAATACTATATTTGCATGTTTTGAAAAGGAAGAAAAATACTACATAATTACAATACGAGTAAATCAGGCGACCTACTATATTTACACACATTCGAGAGTATTCACAACTATTTTAACACTTCCCATCAAGCTGGTTTATACACAAATCATATGTACCAAACTTGCTACATATATGACTTGTCCTAAGACTGGCTAAGGACTTGGTGAATATGTCTGCAAGCCGATCATTTGACCACACAAACTTTGTGACAATATCTCCTAAGAGTACCTTCACTCTGAAAAATTATAATCAATCTCTATGTTTTGTCATCTCGTGAAACATTGGATTTGATGCAATGTGAAGTGCACCTTTATTATCACACACAAGTTTCCATTATTTAAGAGATAAAGTGTCAAAAACAGGCTTAAGCTATCCCTTTTTTTACTTTCATACCTAAACTATTGGGAGTATGAGTTTCATACCCAAATTATTACTTATTAGTTTGAGAAACACACCTTACTGGTGTGTGTAATACACTCTTTTATTTGAAAAAACCTTGCCACATGGATAAATATTCCATCTTGACAGAAATTAAATAAACTATTAATGTTAGTTAAAAGTTAAAGAGTAAAGTATTGCTATCCCCAAATAGGAATTTAAAAAAAAATAAAAGTTAGAATATTTTCCTCATAAAATTCATACTTCTCCCCCCCCCCCCCCCCCAACTCCTTCCTAAAAAAATTTGATATTATTTTTCTTTTTAAAAAATAAACAATTATTTATTTTACATTTTTCTTGTATTTTATTAGATATGTACATCTATTTTTAGGAAAATGTTTTTTTCTACTTGTGCACCGAATATAATAGAAATAAAATTTCAAAAAGTCTTGTGCCAAGTAAAAAAATACTTTCCTGAAAACATATTTATATATCTAACACAAAATGAGAAAAAAATTTGGAAGCGGAGGGTTAGGTGAGGTAATAACATCTAAATTATTATTTGAAGGAGGAGGTGGGGGATAGTAATTCTTTAATCTTTAACTTTAACCAATACTAATAATTTATTTAATTTTTGTCAAGGTGAAATGTTTTGTCCATGTGGAGTGTGATGTGACAACTTTTTAAAATAAAAGTGAGTGTTTAATACACACACCATGAAGAGAGTGTAATGAAAGAGAGAGGTGTGTTTCTTAAATTAATAGGTGATAGTTTAGGTATGAAACTCACATTTAGGTATGAAACTAAAAAAAAAGAGATATTTTATGTGTGTTTTTGACACTTGATCTTTATATAATCTCTTTAAGTTTTAATTTCTTTCGTAGGTCCATGATCAGTTGATCTATATGAGTTCATATGACCCCACAACACCAATATTCTTTTTCTGCACGAGATCAAGAAATCACATGTTGTTTCTTACTAAACCAAGCCAATTTTTTCCTAACAAAAACGATATATACCGAGGTAGATTGTCTGTCAGTGCTTGAATCTGCCTAATCTGCATATGTATATCCAACAATTTGCTCATGTCCTTTATCTTCGGAAAATAGTTCTTTCCCTAGATTAGATTTTGTATCGAATAGTGCGAATAACTGCATACTACTTAGAAGGAAAGTCCAAGCACTAACCTCCAACACTAATGTGAAGGCAATGTCAGGTCAAGTCATAGTGAGATAATATACTTTTCCAACCAACCTCCTATATCTTCATTAAGAAGCTCCCCTCTGACTTGGTAAAATCATAACATTTAGACCCATCAAAATATCAATAGGCATACAATTGAACATCTCTGTCTCCTCGAGAATATTAAGTGCATACTTCCTCATTGAGATGTAGTTCCTGATTTGGACTGAGAAACCTCAATGCCTAATTGGTACCTCAATCCTAAGTTGCTCAGACTCTTCACTTTTGTTATCGTACCTATGTCAACATGGCATGGGTTTGGGTGTGGGTATGGGGGTGAGATCTATACCCAATCTAGTCAACTGATTTTGGGTACTTTGACCAAAATTGACGGAGAAATTCCGGAAAGATTCAATGACTTCTATAATAAAAACAAAAGCTAAGGCAAAATTGAAGAAAATGAAATACCTTGTATGTAGAAATTTCCATGACATTCCTTTTCTATTTATCTCCTTCTAGAATTTTCACCTTGTATATATTTTCCTCAAGTTCTCCACATATTATCTCGTAATTTAGACTTTATACCTCTATTTTTAGATATTTAAATTATTTCTAGCTGAATCCATGCACCCTATCCATACTTGGATCTGTATCCCCGAATCTTAATATCATGAAGATCCATGCCTCTAGATCCACACTTGTATCGGATTCCCATACCCGAGTCTGTGCAACTTTAGCCTCAATCGATCAGGATTCTTGGTTTGAAAGTGTTAAAGAGAGTATGGTTCAACTTGGTATTTGCCTACTCATCATTACATGTGATGACTATGTCCTCATCGTAAATACATGCACAAACTTGGAGGAGTGAACCACAAAATGATCAGCTTCATTCCGAGCCATACCAAATTGTTGAATAACCATTCTAAATTTGTCAAACCATACTCGATGAGACTGTTCTAGCTAGTCCATAGAGTGATTGTTGTAGTCAGCACCTGCATGATACTAGTCTCCCCCTAGTAACAAAACTTGGTGGTTGCTCCTTATATACCTCAACTATGACATTCCAATGAAAAACATTTTTAGTATCCAATTGGTAGATAAGTCACTGATGAACAACAACCATAGAATAAAAGAGATGAGCGGAAGCAATCTTAGCCACGGAGGAGAAGGTATCACCATACTTAAGACCAAAAATTTGTGTATAGTCGTTGGTAGCTAGTCGTTTCTTTAGGCGATCATTTTGTCCATCAGGGCCAACAACAACCTAATTGCAAACTTAGAATAAAAGAGATGGGCGGAAGCAATCTTAGCCACGGAGGAGAAGGTATCACCATACTTAAGACCAAAAATTTGTGTATAGTCGTTGGTAGCTAGTCGTTTCTTTAGGTGATCAATTTGTCCATCAGGGCCAACAACAACCTAATTGCAAACTTACCTGGAGGTAAAAGAAGAAGTTTCCAAGTACCACTGAAGTGTAAGGTAGGGATATCCTTAATCATAGCTTTTTACTAATCTAGATGAGAGAGCTTCACTTATAATTTTTGGAATAGAAACAAATGATAGTGATGATAGAAATGCATAATGAGCCAGTGATAAATGATGATAATTAAGACAAATATAGATATGATTAGGGTTGTGAGTAGATTTAATCCCTTTAGTAGGGGAAATGGGAGAATTCTCCGTAGACAAGTCCACATTCGAATAATAATCTTGTGTCGGGTGTGAATCGTCTGAACGAGAAAAATAGATGAGATGATGATGAGTCAAAAGTGATGGAGCTAGATGATAAGAAGTGAGTTAGTTTCAAAAATAAAAGAAAAATAATATACCCAGTGAAATCCCACAAGTGAGGTCTTGGGAGGGTAGTGTATGCAGACCTACCACTACCTTGTGGAGATAGAGAGACTATTTCCAAAAGACTTTCGGCTTAAGTGCAACAAATCCCGGTATAAAGAAGGAGACAATGAAGAGAATATAACAAATAACAAGGAAACAATGCAAAAGTCTACTAGAGAAGAGCCAAAACAACAATAAAATCATGTGATAATCAAAACACCATAAATAACATAGTAGGATAGATTATTAAAAACAATAATAAACAATGATAAAAATAAAAAACAAAGAACTACAATAATACAACTAGTACCATTGCAAACACCAGTCACCCTAAGCAAGACAACACTACACTACCTACTAACCTTCTATCTTGATACGTGCCCTTCACACCCTCCTATCTAGGGTGATATCCTCGATAACCTGAAATTGCGTCATATCTTGTCTCCTCTCTCCCCGACACTTCTTCGGCCTACCTCTGTCTCTCCTTGTACCCTCTATAACCAACCTCTCGCACCCCCTCATTGGTGCGTCTATGCATCTCCTCTTCACATGTTCAAACCATCTCAATCTCGCTTCCCTCACTTATCCAGCACGGAGGCCACTCTCACCTTATTCAGGATATCCTCATTTCTAATCTTATCACTCTTACTATTACCACACATCCCCTCCACATCCTCATCTCCGCAACTTGCATCTTCTAGACATGAGAGTTCTTGACTAGCCAACACTCAGTCCCGTACGACAATATCGGTCTAACCACCACTCTATAGTGTTTACCTAGAAAATATGTGAATGCGTAATTATTGAAATTAAAGACAAGAAAATAAAGATAGAATAAATTTATGAATGGAAGTTAATGAATTTCATAAGATAGACTACGAACCCTAATTGAACTTAGTAACTAAAATTAGTGGATTAAAACTAATCACATTACTAATAGACCTAGTTCAGGAATTCAGATTTAAAAAAAAAGTGATTTGGAACCTATTTCAAAAAAATTGGAGACACTAATTAGTATAAGATAAATTCCCTTCTTTTTTTTTTTTGTGGAATTGGTAATCATGTATACCTCAGCATTAAGGATATGCTGGAGACCTTCAAAAGAGCAACAAAAGAAGAGACTAAGGGAGAGAAACTATTTACAGAGAGCCTAACTGATGTACATGCTCTAATTCCTCTATATCTGTTTCTTTACACCAAAAAGAGAAAGATACAATACATTCCATTTAACTTTATGAATGAAATTGGACTCATCTTCAAAACATCTGTTATTTCTCTCTCTCCACACAGTCCACCAGATGCAATGTGGAACGATTTTCCACCATCTCTGTTGGCTATTGGTTCCACCTATTCTAATCCAGCAGATCTGCAGCGTGCTTAGGCATGGTCCATTTTGTGTCTATGAGAGTAAGAAATAATTCCATAACTGAGCAGTGAATTTACAATGCAAGAAAAGATGACTATTTGTCTCATCTGTTATCCCACAAAGTTGACATCTGGACACAAACTCTCCTCTTTTTCTTCAAAACCTCGTGTGAACGAAGCTTTTCTGATTAACCATGTGAAACATTTAACTATTGTTGGTGCTATGTTTTTCGAGACATTTTCATAAACCTTGTTGTCTTCTATTTTGTTCTGTATTAACTGTTTCATAGACCCTTTTAACAGATAAATTTCCATCCTCTTTATGCTTCCATCTCATAGAGTCCGGAGCTGAAGTAGTTCCTGTGAAGCCCCCTATTTCATGGCGTAGGTTGGTCACTCAGTCCACTTCCCAATCATTCAAGAGTCTCCTAAAAGATAGATCCCACCCCTGTTTAGTCCAACACTAACATCTTAGTTGCTTCAGGGTTGTTACGGATGGTGATCAAGTCCGGCAAAATATCTTTCAGAGGGATCTGGTTGTTCCATGCATCACCCCAAAACTTTGTTTTTTCTCCCATCTCCCACTTCAATTACCATGTTTTCTTTTATCATTGGCCAAAGATCTCTGATTGTTCTCCATACCCCAACCCCATAACGTAATAGCTATCATTACTGAACCAAGGGTTGTTCTCACCATATTTGCACTTAAGTACATCCTTCCATAGAGCTTGTTTTTCATCATTATATCTCCGAAGTCATTTCTTCAGAAGGCTATTCATTTTGTCTCTTTAGGTTTTTGATGCCCAAACCTCCCAAATATCTTTTGTTCAGTGTAGTATCCCATTTCACCAGATTTGTATCCATTGTTCTCCTTACAACCATGCCAAAAGAAATTCCTTTTAAGGTTATCCAGTTTCTTCAAAACCTTCTGGGATAAGGGGGGACAAAGACATTATTACATAAGTAGGTAGAGAATCAAGGACTTATTTTATGAGAGCGAGTCTTCCCCTTAGTGATAAGTATTGAGTCTTCCACCTTGTCAATCGTTTTTCTGTCTTCTCTGCTAGGCCATCCCATATCACTCTCTCTTAATGTTGGTAGCCAAGAGGCATGCCCAAATAAACTGTAGGCAGATTTTTCACTTTGCAACCTAGTATATCTGCCAAACTCTAGATGTTTAGCACCTCCTTGATTGGAAAAAAGATTGCTCTTTCCCCAATTTACCTTCAGTCCAGAAGTGGATTCAAAGAACAGAAGCAACAATCTAATGTTGCTTAGCAGTTCCTCGGTAGGTTCATGAAAAATCACTGTATCATCTGCGTAAAGTAGATGACATATTTCCTTGTATTGACCTCTAACACCTCCTATTTGAAAGCCATTGATCCTTCTGTCTTGAATTGCTCTCCTCATCATACTATCAAATCCTTCCATTGCCAACACAAAAAGAAAGGGCTATAGAGGATCTCCCTGTCTTAAGACCATCTCCAACCCACCTCTATTTTACTCTCCATTCTCTATATTTGGAGAGTAAAATAGAGAATGGGCTCTCCAACCACTCTTTAATTAACTCTCTATTCTTCATTTATAGAGGGGTGAATGGAGAACTACTATTCACACTCTCTATTTCACTTTTTCATTATTTTATTATATTTCTATTATTTTGTAATTAACACATTATTTTTAATATAAGGTCATTAATTAAATATCTAACATTCGTACTTCTTTTTAAATGTAATATGACATTTTAAAAAAAATATTATTTGATATCCACTACTTTCATCCCGAATTAATAATATTTCAATTTTTTAAAATTTTCATCACTTTAATATAATTTGATATTATTATTAATTTTCACTATGAAGAATGCACAAAAGTAAAATGATTAAGATGGAAATTTTAATTTAAAAATATAATACATAACATAATAATTTAAATATAAGATAACAATACATGATAATTTTATCGCAACAATAATTCAGTAATCCGGTAGGTCGTTTCCAGATTTAACAATATTCGGAAAAAAATTAGTGTATGATCCAGAGAATTGTTGCGGTTGTGCTCGTTGATTTATGTAATTTTTATGTAATTGTATTTCATTGATGATTTCACTTTTATTTGAATTGTCCATTAATTTGTATATTATATAATAACTTGCAATTTATGTTATTTAGAAATTTAGAATAAAATAAAATTTTATATTAAATAATGAATTTGAAAAAATAAAATTTTATATTACGTAAAAATTATATAAAGTGATTATTTGAAAAAAAAAAAAAGAAGGAGAAAGGATTTATATTATGAAATAAGGAAATGCAAATGAAATAGAAATAATAATATAATATTGAGGAGAGAGAAGAAGATTCTTTTTTAGAGAGTAAAATAGAGAATTGGGTTGGAGTTGGCTGTCTGAAAAAATAGAGAACTCTATATTTGGAGAGTAAAATAGAGGGCAGGGTTGGAGATGCCCTAAGACCCCTGCCTGATGGGAAGAAGCCAAATGGTTCACCATTCACCAAAACAGAAAATTTGACTGTAGTGATGCAAAAATTGATCCAGCCCAACCGGTTCTCCAAAACCCATTTGTCTGAGTATTCTTTTCAAGAAATTCCAATTAACATGGCCATAAGCCTTTCCAATGTCTAGCTTACACATGACACCAGGTTGATCACCTTTCATTCTAGAGTCCACACACTCACTAGCAATGAGGGCAGCATCCATAATCTGCCTCCCTTTTATGAATGTCATTTGATGCTTGTTGACTAGCATGTCCACCACTTTTTTCAGCCTTTCAGTCAATAGCTTTGCTATCTCCTTGTAGATGCCAGTGATCAGACGTGTTGGTCTGGCATCTTTCAATTATGATGCCCTTGCTTTGTTAGGAAGGAGAGCCACATAAGTTGCACTGAAGCTTTTCTCAGTATTTTGATTAACATGAAAGTCATGTAAAGTGTTCTTAATATCCTCTTTAAGCAGGCCCCAAAGAGCAAGATAAAAAGACATTGGAAAGCCATCCAGCCCAGGATCCTTTTCCATTGCACATAGCTTGATACTGTCCAGTATGTCCTTCTCTTCAAAATATCTGTGTAAACACTCTTGTTCTTCTTTCGTTAAACATCTAGGATTGTCAAGCAGCAATTCTGGCCTCCACTACCTTCTTTAGTTTGTTTTAATAGAAACCAAAGATAGCAAGTTCTAGAAAAAAAGATAAGGGAACCTATAGGGTAAGTAGGAGCTGGTTTGGAATTTCGTGTGAGGTATCTGTCCATCAGCTGGTTAGTGACAGAGCTTCTGCATTCTTCTTTTTCTGTCTCTTGATTTTTTGATACATGAGTGGTTTCAACTTATGCACAATCATCTCAGTTCTAGCTTCAAAAAAATAAAGAAAAAAGAATCCAGCTATCTTGTTGAAAGTAAATTATTATCTTTTGCAAAGGACTTATTTCTGCAGTTCTCTTTGTTGCATCATTTACCTATATCTTTATGCCATAGCCTAGTAGCGCTCAGATACGGGGCTGGAGTGTTCTTTCATCAAGGTTTATATGCGCTTATTTCCAAGTGAATAATATTCTACTTTTATCAATGTAGTTCAAGGACGAATGCAATACTGAGAAGAAAATTGCATCTGCGCTGAAGTCATTCTTGGAAACATCCATGTTTGTAGAGAGTGAAGAGAAGCTACGACGAAAACTCTTTGATCTTCTGCAGGTACATTGCTTTGATGTCCAGAAGTCTAATTTTGTCTATTCTTCTCCTATTTAAAAGTTATGCTTTTAATCTTTTTTTAAAAAATATTATGCTTTTTATGCACCGATGCTTATTATACTACACTTGACTGTTATGTTGATGCTCCCATCTTAATCACAGAATGTAGCACTTATTAAAGATCCAGAAGATCCAAGAAAATTTTACCCTCGCTTCAATGTTGAAGACACAACAAGCTTTGTGGATTTGGATCAGCACAGGTACCTCACGCGTTTTTCTAGTTCACACTATCTGATGTCGGATTTGATAAATTGCAGTGACATTTTAAAAGTAAACACCAGTGCTTATCTTTCATCCTTTTAGATGTCTACACATTTCCTCTGCCTGTGAAGAATACTAGGGTTTTAGCCTCTATTTTAAGGCAGTTATACTAATTTTTATGGTTTCTTATGATCTGTTTGCTGGTGCAGTCAAAATGTCCTAAAAAGATTATATTATGATTACTACTTCCATCGACAAGAAGGTCTTTGGCGTGACAATGCCTTTAAGACTCTGCCTGTTCTTTTGAACTCATCAGACATGCTTGCTTGTGGGGAAGACCTAGGCCTAATTCCCTCCTGTGTTCATCCTGTATGCCACTCAGAACCATCATCCTTGTGAATCGTATATGTTACATCACTTCTTGCATCTCAATGTATGATTTGAGTTATGACCACTTTGATGCAGGTGATGCAAGAATTGGGCTTAGTAGGCCTACGCATTCAACGCATGCCAAGTGAACCTGATGTAGAATTTGGTATTCCTTCTCAATACAACTACATGACGGTAAAATTCTCTGAGATTTCTGCTACTACATCCCAACTTATTTGAAATGGAAGATGGTCTTAGTTACTGCAGCTTCTATGATAATCTACTGTAAAAACCTTTTCCCGTGAAATGTAAAACATACTTAACCTAATAGACAAATTTTATTCATATGATCATACATCGATTTACTGTAACATTTGTTCAAGTGCTCCCTTTGGCTATAAGAAAAAGCACCTGGAGGCGTGACAATAAGTGCTTCATTGTTACGCTTGTTGTTTATGATTTTACCTCTTAAGTGAAAACATACTGACGTACTGGAAATCTGCTAAAAATCATTGGAAAGTGGAAACTAGAATGCAAACTCTAATTTTGCTTAACATGAAAAAAAAATGCATGAACCAACTGTTGTGCTGCTCTTAATGTTTTATTAGTTAGATTCTTGTTATAAAGCTGCCCCCCTGGAATATAATAAAGATAGAGGCTTTCAAGACACCTTTGAATATGCCTTCCTTTTCCTTCGTATATCTTGTAAATGATTTTTAAGAGTGCTTTTGTCGTCAAGTATTTATCTGGTTTCAATGCATATTAGTCCTTGTTGCTCAAAGACTGGCCAAATAAAGTTTGTACTTTAAACTTAGGTTTGTGCTCCATCATGCCATGACTGTTCTACTCTACGTGCTTGGTGGGAGGAAGATGAAGAGAGAAGGCACCGCTTTTTTCAAGCAGTAATGGGATCTGATGAGTTGCCACCTGATCAATGCACTCCTGAAATTGTGCACTTTGTCTTGCGACAGCATGTTGAATCTCCATCAATGTGGTCAATATTTCCGCTCCAGGTACTTAATTGATATAAAGATCCTACTCCTTTTGTAGTATGTAGTTAATTCTTTAGTAGTAGTCTTTGCTAAATTGATTCACTCCATATGTGCCTCGAAGCTTCATAGTGCTGAACTACTGGCCAGGGTGATTAGTGAGTTCTATGCTTCCAATAATCACATAAGTCCTTCTAAAGGCATTAGCTCTCTAGGTTTCTAAAGGATAATGCTTTTTGTCCAAAGTGCAAGAAAAAAGTCAGAATTCCTTTTCTTGGGGAGCTTTTAGCCAATCTCAAACAATTGAATTCAATTTGAAAAGGGCTGCTATCCAAAGATATTAATAATTACTTATGCCCTCCCCCTTCTCCCAAAGGAAAGAATTACAAAACAAATTCTTTTGATTATTCACCATATTGACATTGTATGAATTTTAAGTTCTATCAAAGAGATTGTGATTTTGTATCTCGGAATAGATGTTTTCAAACAATTAGGAGATATATGGATTTTGTAGCTCTGTGGAAATGGTTGATCAATTATGTTTTGTCTACTAGTGTCTGAAAAATTGGACTTTGTACTTATTTAAGGACACATGGAAATTTGTTAGCACTATTGTTCAGTCAGGCCTACTAAACCTCCTTCATGACTAAATATGCCACTAATAAGCATCTTTTTTGCCCTACTCTGAAGCAGTCATGAGAAAAAAATTAGGTGGTTGTTTTTCATGGTGTCATTTAGTTTGAACTGTGAAGCACATGATCTTGACATTATGCTACATTGTGCAATTTCTTTTATTATGCAAGTGAGCTGCCCAGCGAGATTAATGTCTCAATGCTCATCTCAGCGTTCAAGATTTTCTTCCACGGCACTGATACCATTGCTAAATAATATACAGGATTTGCTAGCACTCAAAGAAGATTACACGACACGGCCTGCAGTGGAAGAGACTATCAATGATCCAACAAACCCAAAACATTACTGGCGATATCGTATGTGCCTTTGTCCTCTTTGTTGTCTCTCTATCCCCCATTGGGGCCTACCTCAAAAAGAAAGTAAACTTTTCTTTTATTTATCTGGTTTGATCAAAACTAAATTTTTGTCAGGTAGTTAAATTCAAGGCTTAAGTCATACGTAGCCCCTTAAAGTTGTCCGCATAATTCACTTAGACACTTTAACTAAGACTAGTACCTATTGAACACCTCTACTTATTCGGATTTGAACCTTTTAAACACTTTTTTGACAATCAGCTAAAAGATATAAATGTGTGTAATACACTTGCGCTGACATGGCAAATTGACAAATCAGTGACGTACATGTGGCGCTTTGAGGAAAAAAAAAGAAGAAATAAAGGAAAAGGAAGTTGCAGTGGAATCAACTACAAAACTAATGATGAACAACTAATCCATCTCATGTCTATGGAGTGGAGACATCAACTTATCTCTGAGCAATCAAATGATTTAACTTATTGATGATCAGTAGGGAAAGATTCACAATTCAAATGATTTAACTTATCGATGGAAATTCTTGATTTCAAAATGCCATTCCGTCCGGCCACCATTGTCGTCGTCACCTTCCAACCCTTTTAATTCAACGATTTTATTTTTCAGATCTAATTTTTCTAAAAGTTGAAAATAGCAAATTACATATATATAAAAATTAATCAATACATGAACCACCTATAATTTTTTAGATACCAATGAAATCATTGACTACATAATCATCTAAGCAAAGCATGGAGAAAGGTAGAAGGAGAGGTGATTTCTTTTCTTTTTTTTAGATCTGATTTATTTGAGTACAGATTTAAACTTTTAAAGAAGAAAACAAAGAAAGGAACATTTTTATGATGAATAAGATTAGCGATGGGGGTGGCAACATCGGCGGAAGCTATGGAAAAGGTGGTGGCGTTGAAGAAGTTATGACTAATGAAGAAGGAAGAAGAAAGAGAATTAAAAAAAAAAAAACTAAAAGTATCCTTCTGACGCGCTAAACGTAGGTGATGTGCACCTTCCTTGCCACGTCAGCAAAAAGTGTTCAATAGGTACTTGTTTTGAATAATAAAAGTGTTCAATAGGTACTAGTCTTAGTTAAAGTGTCTAAGTGAATTATGCAGACAACTTTAAGGGGCTACGTATGACTTAAGCCTAAATTCAAATACGCAAAAAAAAAGTGTTGGGGTGTGTAACATGTTCCTGCAAAAAGTTCCTCCACTTCCTTTACATTACTAGACCTTTGTCCATACAGCTGGTTCAATTTCAACTTGTTTATGTTCTTCGAAATGTTCAAGTGAGAAGAGAAAGTTAACCTTTCTATTAAATCCATCCACCTTAATAGTTATAGTAACTACTCGTTCAAATTTGGTTTGCCTTGCACAATTAGGACATTTATTGTCTGCACATGGACTAAATCCTTGCAAATACTGTTCTGAAATGAGAAAGCCTCATAACTAGACTCCATGTTTCTTATGATGATTCCAGCTTATCATCCTAATAGGGAATATGTTATGTATCCATGCTTTTTCTTTTTTCACAGTAATTGTAGTGCCTTATAATGGCAGTGGATATAATTATCATGATGGAGGTGGTAGATGTGATAGTGACTGATAGTAGTGGTTGACAATGGTGGTGGTTGTGATGATAGAGCTGGTTGGTGGTGGTGGCTGATGGTTGACAACGGTAATGGTGGTGGTTGTGATGACAGATGGTTAGTGATGGTGGGATGTAATTGTTGATAGGGTGGTGGTGAAAATTGTCCACACAAGAATATCTCTTAATGATATTAAGACTTAGTTCAAGATCTTAATGATTTTAGACCTATTCAGACCAAATATGTGTTTAATTTTAATGTAAACAAATATACTAATGGTCTAAGGTCTGATCCATTCAAATTCAAATCTCCATTAAATGCAAACAATGAAGCCTAAGTATGTGTGTATTCTAGGCTGACAAATCCTCTTTTTGTGTAACCTTTGTTTCCACTGGATTCTTTCAATGACTATTCACTTCATCAAAAAAAAATTATTAACTATTTAGTAAAACTTGTTTATAGGTTAAATAGAGTTGTGGATTCATATAAAGTAATGTATTGATGGTTTGCATCACATTATTCTAATTAATAAATAAAAAAAAGCTCTTTTTTTCCCTTTTTTTGATCCAAAAAAAGAGGTCTTAACTAAATACATGCAATTATGAATAGAAGTACATCTTATACTAGGTTTCACATCATCAACAACAACAACATACCATGTGTAATCCCACAAATGGGGTCTGGGAGGGTAGAGAGAATGAAACCTTACCCTTGACTTGAGAAAGTAGAGAGGTCCTTTACGATAGACCCTCGGAATTTGAGTAAAGCATCATATGAATTAAGTGTGGAAAACAAGTATAATAGTGAAGAATCCATACTAAAAACAATTGAGAAGAATAGTAACAACAACAAATAATATGATAACCGAAACCAAGGAGACAATAAAATTGAAGAATTAGATAATATGAGAGTAATAAAAAAATACTGATATCTAACTAGGCAACGGTCGATTATCTATTATCCTTCTATCCTAATCATCGACTTTCAAATCTAACTATCTAGGGTCATGTCCTCGGTAAGCTACTGGTGTGCCATGTTCTGTCTCATCACCTTTTCCCAATACTTTTTCAGCTTACCTCTACCCCTCCTTGTATCCACTATATAGTAAACCTCTTACACTTAATCACTCGGACATTTATGCATATTTTTTTAACATGCCCGAATCATCTTAGCCTCACCTCCGTCATCTTATCCACCACAAAAGCCATGCAACATAACTAGTTTGACCAACACTTTATTTAATATATTACTATCTCTATGTTGGAGAGATCACTTTTAGCATAAGAAAACCTTTAAATCAACACTATAACATTTTTACTTTTTCTTTCCTTGAGCTTATGAAACTTTAATTCATCATCTGGTCGCATCTACGTTCTTTTCATGGTGAATAAAAAAACAGAGAAGGGCCTAAAGTGTCCCTCAACTATTTGAATTTGTACAAAACTACCCTCCATCCACCTTTCGGTTCCCAAATACCCTTAGCGTTAACCTTGAGGCTCAAAAATTCCCTTGATATAAACCTTTGGCTCATATTTGCCATTATATTTAACAACTCCCCTAAAGTAAAATTATTAAATATTTATTTATTATGTTGTCTAATTTGATTGGTCCAAATTTAAACCCTTCTCAAATAAATAATAAAATTACATATGATTCATATTTTGACCCGATACGCTTGAAAATAATATTTTAGAAAATATTAAGTTCATGATATCTTCCTACTGGCCTATTTTAAATCAACCCCCGATTTATTATGACTCAATTCATAATTAGGGATTTAACTAAAATCCATACTCATCCCGTCTAATCATTAATCTAAAAAATGAATTTCTATTGATCTAATTTTATAAATGAATGTAATCGTTATTTTTCCCCCAATTTACTCCCTTGTTTAATTTGTCATTAGTTGAGAAAAATTAAAATTTAAAATGGTGGACAAGATTAAAGAAGAAAAAGAAGTGGAAGAGAGAGTAGGTGGGGGGAGGTGAATGTAGATAGTAGATGATTTATCTTTTTTATTTTTAATTTATTATGGAACCCAAAATTAAGCCAATCACATGAGCCTATCTATTAAGTAATTTCAAATTATTTTAATGGAGAAATGCCTAAAATGCCCTTAAACTATGGGATTTGATATAAATTTACCCTCCATCCACCTTATGAGTGTGGGCTGTTAGAAATAAGGGTATTTTTTAGCCAAAAGGTTGATAATAGCAATTTGGGGCTGAAAGATAGATGGAGGAATTTTGTACCAATTCAAATAGTTGAGGGGCATCTTAGGCCCTTCTCTGTATAATCTAGAAAACCCTAAAAAAATGTTTTAGATTCAATAAGTTGGTAATTAAAGAACATATTGTTAGTGATTTCTATTTTGTGGACTCACATATTAATATGCTATACGTAGATATGCTATCATTAAAGTAGCCCATTGTATGATGTAATAAGGTATTAAAGTTTTGGGCCTAGAAAAGTAAATATCTATTAGTATGGGTTTAATTTAGATAACTTGAAATCCGTGGACCTTTTCTTAAGTCTGATGGAGACTTAAATGCCCTTAAACTATGAGATTTGATATAAATTTACCCTCCATCCACCTTATGAGTGTGGGCCGTTAGAAATAAGGGTATTTTTGAGCCAAAAGGTTGACATTAGGGGTATTTGGGGCCAAAAGATGGATGGAGGGAAGTTTTCTACCAATTCAAATAGTTGAGGAGTATTTTAGGCCCTTCTCCGTAATCTAGAAAACCCTAAAATATTGTTTTAGATTCCATAAACTGGTAATTGAAGAGCATAGTGTTAGTAATTTCTATTTCGTGGACTCACATATTAATATGTTATACATAGATATGCTATCATTAAAGTAATCCATTGTATGATCTGATAAAGTATTAAAGTTTTGGGCCTTAAAGGTAAATATCTATTGATATGGATTTAATTTAGATAACTTGAAATCCATGGACCTTTTCTTAAGTCTGATGGAGACTTATTGAAAAGGTACCATTTAAACCGGAAACGGTACCTTTTCAAATGAAAAGGCACTTCAGAATCCTTTAAAAGGATTTGGTCCATGAACCAGGAGAATATACTTTTTCTCTTTCTCTCCATCTTAGAAAAAGAACACTAAATAAGTAATCTTCAAGGTTTGGATGATCAAGTTCATTAATCAAGTTATTGCCTTCTTCAACCAAGTTATTGCAATGGAACAAGGTTAGTGTTCCTACCATTAAGTAATCTTCAAGGTTTGGATGATCAAGTTCATTAATCAAGTTATTGCCTTCTTCAACCAAGTTATTGCAATGGAACAAGGTTAGTGTTCCTACCATTCTTCTAACAAATAGGTGTTACCAAATGGTAAATTATAACACTATGTGAGTTTTCAAGTAAGTCGAGGGATTTTGTTGAGAATTTCAGAGAAGTTAAATGGTCTAAAGTCATTCCTTGTTTAATGAAGGCAGAGTCTTATTTTGTTTCATTTCTTATCTATTCAAGCCCAAAGGTATCCTGTGATTGCTTGAGTTCATTTTTCTAGCTATACAAGAGAACACTGGATATTCTGCCAATCTTTGATGATTTGATAAACCCAATTGGATTGTCAAGATTGAGGACAAATTGATATATAAGCAACTAGAACAAGAACCTAGTTGAGGTCTCACTTGTATTGCGTGTGTAGACAATACAATTCGCGTCAAGAAAATAATAATCAAGAACGGAAAAGTATCGCAACAATCGTTTTATTGATTTAAAGTGCGAGTTTTACAATCTCTATGATTCCTCTGAATTCGCCTTTTCAGATATAATTCAAGGGCTCTTGAGCATGATCTTGAGTTCATCTTGAACTTGATCTTGATCTTGAACTTGAACTTGAACTTGATCTTGAACTTGAACTTTATCTTGATCTTGACTTCTAGTTGAATTCAAGGGCTTCGAGCTTGATCTTGAATACGGTGGTCTTGATCTTGATCTTGATCGTTCTTGGACTTGAACTTGAACTTTATCTTGATCTTGACTTCTAGTTGAATTCAAGGGCTTCGAGCTTGATCTTGAATTCGGCGGTCTTGATCTTGATCGTTCTTGAACTTGAACTTTATCTTGATCTTGACTTCTAGTTGAATCCAAGGGCTTGGAGCTTGATCTTGAATCCGGCGGTCTTGATCTTGATCGTTCTTGAACTTGAATTTGAACTTTATCTTGATCTTGACTTCTAGTTGAATCCAAGGGCTTTGAGCTTAATCTTGAATCCGACAGTCTTGATCTAGATCGTTCTTGAACTCTTGAATTCTTGAACTTGTAGAGAAATTTGTGGCTTTTGATCCACGAGCTTTCATTAGCTTCTTGTTAGAATTCTTGAACTTGTAGAGAAATCTGTGGCTTTTGATCCACGAGTTTTCTCTAGCTTTTGCCTTTTTGTTTAGAATTCTTGGTCCTCGTAGAGAAATCTGTGGCTTTTGATCCACGAGCTTTCTCTAGCTTCTTGTTTAGTATTCTTGGTCCTCTATTCTGAATTATGAGGACCCCTATTTATAGTTTAAAAATAGAGGAGTTGTGTTTAGAAGAGGACTCCCTTCGGCCAATTAGATTTAAGTGACGTGGCTTTATGGAGTGGGCTTTAATTAAATTCATATTTATTGGATTTAAATAATTAACCCAATTATATTAATCTATAATATTTATTTGGACTAATATATTAATGAATTTAAAATCATTTTATAAATTTATTTTTTAATAAATTTTAAATGATTACAGCGTGAAACACCGTTAGTGCTTGAAATACTGCACTTCAAATTCTTTTTTGAGAATGAAAATAATTGGTAAAAGCAGTCTTTGATCAGACACTTCAAGTTCCTTACCGAACCCATGCCGACCCGACATGGGTGTGGGTGTGGGTTCTACATTGGATTTGGTCAACCTAATTTGGGTACTTTTTACTATACCTATGACCAAGAAGTATATGTTGATTAGGTATTTGGTTTGATTTTGGGTTTATGTCGTACTCATAATCACATAAAGTACTACAAAGCCATATACAAGATAACTTATGAATTAAATTTTAAGTATTTACAAAGAATTTGATTATATATATAAACTTAATATATTGTACTATACATTTATTTGTTGTATCTTAACACCTATAGAAATGTTAGAAGTGAATGATATATCAAAATTTGGTTGAATGAGAGAGAATGAGAGATGAAGAAAGAAGAAAACCTGTGGCTTTTTAGTTCTCTTTAAGTCATTTCTCATTAACTAATTAATTAACAATAATGGATTCAGATCACCTTGTTAATCAAAATATAAGTTATTTTTCAACAACCTTAAATAACTAATTGTCAGATCTATTATTTTTATGTATTTATTAGTTGTAGCCTAACACCCATATCCTTACTTGGATCCATACATATGAATACAAGTTATGTAATACAAAACCCGAGATGTAGATCCGCACCTGTATCGAATAGCCGCACCTGAGTTAGAGTAACATAGGGTAAAAGTGTTCTTTAAGATGCTAAAAGTGTGTCTGCAGAACTAGCAAACCTTCACCCAGTATAGGCTGGAATACAACTTACTTTCGGTAACAAGTATATTCTCCTTGGCTTTCAAGGCGATTCTTATGTTCAATGGGCTGGAAGTCTTACGATTTTTGGCTACTTTTCGCTGATAGCATATTTGTAAAGATCTGCAATGGACTTATGAGGAACATCTTCTCTTGCAATGTCCTTGAGATAAGAATATATGTTTCGCGTGGAAAATACTTTGCTCTTTCTTGTGGTTTCTGGTGTTACTTGAAACAAGCTATTGCATATATGATGAGAGAAAGATGACCAACGTTAATTTGTCTGTAAGTTGGACTATAGAGTAAAATCTCGATTCAGATATAAGTTTACTAGTTTATGGAGTATATTGAGACATGAGAGTGCACTTATTAAAGACATCAATGTGGATGGAAGTGCAAGAAAACTGCATTTGTTATGTGTTAAGATTTTGTTCCATTGTTTTAACTTCACTCGCTCTTAACATTTTGTTTACACTTGAGTGAATTTTGCTACATGCTGATGATAGTAGAATTGTTTTTTTTTCCGGTATTGTTCTTACTCTTCTTTGCACTTAGGTGTACATGTGACGATGGAGTCCTTGCTTAGTGATAAAGACCTCACAAAAACAATAAAGGATCTTGTCCGTGGGAGTGGAAGATTTTACCCTCAGAAGGATCTGGAATCAGGTCAGGCAAAGCTGAAGCTAGGGAGTGAACACCCTTCACAAACACAGAAATATGGACTCGCCAACAAATAAGCTGTGGCATTTGTATGAATATAAAACAGTTTGTGTCTTTTAGATGCTCAGGTCAAAGACAAAACAAATAAATCCTCCATGACCTAGTCCGCCAAGTGGTTCAATAGCTTGTCTTGCTTCATCATTAAACTGGATTTGAAGCTATATTTCATTAAAGAATAAAAGAATCATTGTATGGTACTCTTTCGATTTTCTTCAAGTGTCGAAATTTGGTCAAAGATCAAGCCCTTTACTTGGTGTTACATATTTGTATATGATATATCTTTAATCTTCCATACTTTTAAGGAGCCCCCAGACTTGAGGAAACTTTTAATTTACATTAAAATATAAATTATTGAGCATTAGATTTAGATTTTAGATGATTCATGTACCCAATCTAAGTAATTTAAGATATAGGTATGTGATATAAGACTGTTGAGCTGGTAATTCAGTTGTAACTGTCATTCAGGTTGTGTTGTATTAGCATATAAGGACTTCTCTTCTCTCTTCTTAATTGAATAGATACAGTATTGTGTAATTTAGAATAGTTAGTTACACAGTTCCTGCCTAATTGAATAGATACAGTATTGTGTTGTATTAGCATATAAGGATCTCTATTGCAATGGTTACAGACATGGATTGAAATTATGACTTCTCTTCTCTCTTCTTAATAGTTTTCTCTCAAGCTAAACATTCATAATTTCCTGTTTTAGCCACCATCTTCTTCCAACTGCTATTCCTAGATTAACTATCTCCACTTTGATTATTGACGCCATTGTTTGTGCATCAATTGATATTAGAGCAGCAATCATCGGCATGACTTATGACCAGAAGCAAGAATTACGAAAGGCCCATTGAAGATGTGGATGTTAATTTTTGGCACATTCAGATCAATTGTAGAAATTGATGGAAGGTATGACCAGTGGCAGATCCATAATTTTAAGCTTGTGGGTGTTTGCTGTTGACACTCAATTTTGTCGTTCCACAATATAGATTAATCATCAAACTTCTTCAATTTTAAATGATTTGAAATAATTATTTCTCTCTCTATATATATATACACACATGCATATACATACATACTACCTTAAAAGCATGAACTCCCAAAGTTAAATGTTAAATTACTACAGTATCCCCTCCCCCCCCCCCCCCCAAATTAAAAATGCTCCATTTATTTTATTTACTTATTTAATTAATTCTATTATATTAAAACTAGACACCATTTCACATTAAAGTTTTTCGAAGGGTTGCGACTTTTTTAGGATTGTGACATTTTCGATGAGTTCCGACTTTTTCAAAGGATTGTGATTTTTTTTCAAATGGTTGTGTCTTTTTCAAAGGGTTGTGCTATTTCCGATGAGTTGTGACTTTTTCAAAGGGTTGTGACTTTTCAGATGAGCAGTGACTTTTTCGAAAGGTTGTGACTTTTCTAATAAGGTACCTATTCATATTACTATTTCTTAGCTATAAATGGAGCGGTTTCCTCTCACTTTTAATCTACGATTTATTAAGTTTTCTACTCTTCTTCTTCTTAAAACACTCTCAAATGTTATTCGCAACAATTTATTAAGTTCAAAATTCAATGATTTTTGAGGTACCACTGTAACATCTCGCAACTTGAAATAGCTAGAAAGAAGCCAAGAACTTGAAATAATTATTTTTGGCAAGTATAAGGAAATCTGGAAATTTTTAAGTAATGTAAAGTTGAGATTTTCTTCAATTTCAATCGATCATAACTCCTAGCTCATGATGAGTTAGGTGTAGTTCCAGATATGGTTGGAAAGCTCTTGGATTTATCTTTCCAACGCCGTCAAATTTACACGATTCCGAGTTCGTATGAGTGAATTATATTCGTTGGAAGTTGGGCTGTTCGAATAAAGAAATGCCCAATCCGGAATTTAAAAAGGGGTAGTTTGGTCTTTTACTTACCCAATTAATTAAATCTGTTTTTAGTAAATTAAGTGGGGTCAAGGCTGAGTTAGTTCAGTTTATGCTTTTGAGAAATAGAGTTAGGGCTTTTGGAGAAAGAACGCAAGAGAAAGGAGAAGAGGAAAAGCAAGATTCGCCAAGAACGATCGATTTTGGTTGTGGATTCGCCAAGAACGATCGATTTTGGTTGTGGATTCGCCAAGGAATTGATCCTACAGGTACATGAGTCTCTCATAGCGTTGGGTTCATTCACCCACGCGCCAAACATGTTTAGTTTCAGCGCAATTCATCCTAAAAGAGTTTGAAAGTTGATGTTCTTGACATGAATTCTTGAATTTGAATGTTGTTCTTGAATTGAATTGTGGAGTTTCCGAGATGTTTACGTTGTGTTTTAGAGTTACTTTGAGTTAGGTTCTTGAGTATATACGCTGGGTATCGAGATCTAAAACGAATTTGAGGAAGATAATCGAATTTAGGTGGGTTGAGGCTGAAAAACGAAGAAGGAAAAAGTCGAGTAAGCTTCATGAAACAAGTCCGCGTCGCGGACTTGTTCCCACAGTGAACAAAAATCTGCTCTGCGTCGCGGAGAGGACGCAGACTCCTCTGTCCCGAAATTTAATTTCGCGAATAATTATTTAAAACACCTCCGCGTCGCGGACATGTTCCAAGACGGTGATTTCGTAACTTTTCTCAAGTTTAGCTATTCGAAATCATTCCTAAACATCAAGAGATCTTTCCAAACACAAATCATAATCCTTGAATCCATAATTCAATTCAAGGATCAGTTAAGAGTCAATTCAAGCAAGAGTTATTATCAAAGTCAAAAGTCAAGTAAGAAAAGTTCATTTCAAGTTTTCATAAGTCTTTTACAAACATTTTAACTTGTTTTAAGACTTAAGTTTGAAGTTAAGCAAAGAGTAAGGTAAAGTTTGAAGTTTATTTCTTCAAAAGTATAGGGGGACTAAGTATTCCCAAAGAGATTTTAAATGTTTTTCACATTTAAATAAGAATGGAAACTGAGATTTCCAAAGAGCCTTCGGCTAGTTTTCAGAAAAGAGTAATAGCTTTCTAAATGAAGCAAGCAGGGAAACAGAGATTTTCCAATATAGCCTTTGAGCTAAGTTTTTGAGCACTAATCTCAAATTACAGAAGAAGTATGTTTTTAAACATAAAGAGCTAGTATATTTTTAGGAGTAGTATTGAGCACCGATGGGGAAGAGTTCATACAACTATCAACCCCCTTAAACCATGTAGCCATCATGGGTAGAAAAAGGGTCATACTTTTTAGATGAACCTTTTTCGAAATAGACTAGTGGATCCATTAGGCAGTTCAGGTCTTATACCTTTGGCCAGGTATAGGATGCGCTGGCAGCGTGAGGAAGATCGTTATATCATCACTATAGCTCTTAAGTGATGATTGTCGGTTAGAGAAACTCCCACAGAAGTTATTGTATATTTTATATACATCAATTTATTATATTTTAAATACATCTCAGAGTTATTTGTTTCTTGCATACACATAGAGTTGATATCATGTTTTTAAACAGCTTTTCTTTATATTGCACTTGCTTTTAAACTGCTTTATATTGAAATGAGTTCAGTCATGTTGAGTTGAGTTGAGCCAGGTAAGTTCTTCAGTTTCTCTCAGATTCTTTCTAGCCTATGTTATTTTAGCATTCCAACTCGCATACTCGTACATTCAATGTACTGATGCCAGTTGACCTGCATCGTATTATGATGCAGACACAAGTAACTAGGATCGGCATCCCGACGCGTCGTTGATCTAGTGAGCAGTTCATAGTCTGTTGGTGAGCCTCTTTGCTTTCCGGAGGATCCATTTCATTGCTTTCTAGTTTAGTTTATTAGGTTATTGTGGGGTCTGTCCCAACATCCATCTCAGTTGTTATTAGAGGTTTCATAGACAGTCAGATGTTAGTTTTTAGTCTTTTCATTGTCGTTATTCCATGTTGAGAGTTGAGTTTGCCTTAATGGCCAGTTGAATGTTCCTTTATAACATTTCAGTTTATTATATGAACTTATCTTTGTTTAGTTTAACTCTTCCGCTGATTCAAGTAAGCCAGGCCAAGGGTTCGCTTGGGGCCAGTAATGGTCTTTGGGTGCCGGCCACGTCCAGGGTGTAGTGATAGCATCCAAGGAAGCTCTACTTCATTGAAGGACAAGGATGAAGCTTTAGAAACTCCAAGGAGGCCCATAACAAGATCTCAAACCAAGGAGTTCAATGATAAGCTCAATGGGCTTCAATCGCTGATCCAAAGGTGTCTTATTGGGGAAGAAGAGCTGAAGCCCAAGGGAGAGGAATTGTCCAAATGCTACAATTATTTGGTGGCCCAAATTCAAGCCCAAGATGAGGAATTTTAAGGGCAATTTTCGTGCAAATAAGGTCAAGAAGAGTCCAAGAATCAGCCACAACAAGAGTTGCTTTCTGCCCAAGTTTTGAGAGAAGACTAGTCAAACTTTCCAAGATTGTCAAGATTCTTTTCCTAGTTGGGATTTACCTTATTTATTTATTTATTTATTTATTTATATATAGGTTATTAATATTTTCCTTAGTCTATTTATGGTCTCCTAAGTACCATTTAATGCTTTCCTAGAAGTACTAAATTTGTTCCTAGTTAGGTTACTTTATTTCCTTTCTAGAGTAGGATTCCTTGTAATTGTCTTTCTAGGGTCCTTGGACGTTTTTTTTCCCTTCTCCTATATATAGGAGTCCTTTTCATTCATTAAAGACAATTTACATTGATATTAATAATATTTGAGAGAGTTCTTTGAACCTTTGTGACTTGTTCTTTGAGAATTTATCTTTAAACCTTTACTATTCATAGTTTAAGGTATAAAGTAACTTCTTCTTGTGATATCTTTGGTTTCTTTTTGGTATTCTTTAGAAGGTGATTAGTTTCTACATACTAATTATTGTCTTTAGTTACTCATAAAGCGGTCAAGATCCGAATCTATCGTTTTGATTCGTTTTCTCAAGTAAAGGCGTTAGATTTCTTCCATAAATCTATACGTTGTTACTTGGATCTTTTCAAGACCTTAGAACATCTAATCCTTGGAAATTCGTGGATCTTTCCTTCGAATTTCCCATATCTTTAGTTAGTTTTTTTGTTTCTTTTCTTTGTGCTTCCGCATTCTAATATTCAATTCTCTATTTGTGATCTCCCTTAACCTTGCTGTTATCAAGTGGTATCAGAGCGGTTCTATCAAGATTCCGTTCTTGATAAATCTTGGGATTTCTTCTTAGAGCAAAAAAAAAAAAAAAAAACACTGTAGCGTGAACAGTAGCGTCGTGAAAAAAAAAAAAAAAATTACAATAGCGTGAACAGTAGCGTGAACAAAAAAAAAAAAAAAGTTATAACTTGCTCTCTAAGAAATCTAATTACTTGTCCTCCAAGAAATTTGATTACTTGATACCCAAGAAAGTTTATTACTTGCTATTCAAGAAATCTTATTACCTGCTCTCCAAGTTTTACATTAATTTGTTTCCAAGAAAGAAGGTTGCAAGAAGAGGGGATTCTAGACCTTTAAGAATAAGAGGAATTTTTTTTTTCTTGTTCTTATAATTATAAAATAAGTTCCTTTTTATTCGTGTTTTGTTTCAACTAAATCCTACTTGTTCTAAGACTAGTTCTTTACTTTCTTTTTGTACCCCAAGATTCCATACTTTATTACTACGAACTTGATACACGTTTTGGTTTAATTATAAATCTACAAAGTATTCTCGTTCAAAGGTTATTTTGAGTGGAAAAAGGCAAGTGTGGCTGAGTTTAAAAGAGGGTAAAAGTCATATTAAAAGTGTGATACTTAATCATTTATTCTTTTTTTTTTTTAGATGTCTAATTCAGGTGGTGATGAGGAAAGGGCTCGTTTAGAAGCCGAGGTCAAAGGAAGGAACGACTTCACCCTTCAAGCTATGCACCAACAATTTGAGAGATGGACCCTTCAATTTCAAGAGATGAGGGATATGATTATCGAGCAGAATGACACCATAGCTACAATTAGGAGGGAGAATAATGTTGTACCCCCAAATAATGTTAGACCCCAAGTTAGAAGGAATGTACCCCATATCCCTTTTGTAAATCCTGAATATGATAATGATGATTTTGATGTTGAATTTAATCTAGAAAGAAGAGATAGGAGGGGACAAAGAGGTAGAGTAGAAGATGATAATATAAATAGTATAAAGATGAAGATGCCATCTTTCAAGGGGACAAGGGATCCAGACTTGTACCTTGATTGGGAGAGACGAGTTGAAGCCATCTTTGATTGTCATAACTACTCTGAGGGTAAGAAAGTTAAACTTGCTGTTGTTGAGTTTTCTGATTATGCTGCTTCTTGGTGGAAAAAGCTTGCTAGGGACAGATTGCAAGAGGAGTTACCACCTATTGCTACGTGGGCAGAGATGAAGAGGGCAATGAGGAAGCGATTTATTCCATCATACTTCCAAAGAGATCTACAATCTCGCCTTCAACGCCTGAAGCAAGGCTCCATGTCGGTGGATGAGTACTTCAAAAGCATGGATATGGCTATGATCCAAGCTAACTGCATGGAGGAAGAAGAGGCTACAATAGCTAGATTTTTAAATGGTTTAAATACAGAAATAGCTAATGTAGTAGAGATACAACAATATGTAACTTTAGATGAGTTAGTTGATTTGTCTGTAAAAGTTGAAAAACAAATTGAGAAAAAGCAGCAAAATAACTCATGGAGAAGTCGACCAAACACTATCTCTAAGAAGCCATGGTCAACTCAAGAGGGGAAAGCTCCTTCCAAACCTCAAGATGATAGAGGTAAAGGTAAGGTTGAGGAGGGAGGTAAAACCTTTAATCCTAAATCTTCTAAACCTTCAAGTTCTATTCAATGTCACAAATGTCATGGAAGGGGGCATATGATGTATGAATGTCCAAGTAGAAGAAACATCCTACTTAGAGAGAATGGAGAATATGAGAGTGAAAAAAGTGAGGGGGAAGAAGAAGAGGGAGAAGGTGTAAGTGAGGAAGATGATTTGGAATTGCCTAATGATGGTATAATTGGGGTGGTTAGGAGAATTATGACTATCAATTTGGGTAGTGTTGATGAAGGGCAGAGAGAGAATTTGTTTCATACTAGGTGTGGGATAAAAGGGAAGACTTATTCTATGATTATTGATGGGGGAAGTTGTGCAAATGTGGTGAGTTCATACTTGGTGGATAAACTAGGAATTGCATGCATGAAGCGCTCTACCCCATATAGGCTCCAATGGTTGAATGATTGTGGAGAAGTAAAAGTAAACAAACAATGCATGATTTCATTCAATGTTGGTAGGTATGAAGATGAGATTCTTTGTGATGTAGTTCCAATGCAAGCATGTCATGTTTTACTTAGCCGACATTGGCAGTATGATAGGGATACTACTCATCATGGGAGAAAGAATAGGTATAGTCTTCTGCATAATGGTAAGAAGTATACTCTTGCACCATTATCTCCTTCTCAAGTGTTTGAAGATCAAAAACGATTGAGGGAAACAATGGGAAAACAAAAGGGAGGACTGCCCATAATACTACTTACTTACAAAGAAGTATTGATTAATTTTGAACAACTAACTCCTTCTTTGCCAAATAGTGTTTCTTCTCTTTTGCAGAATTTTGAAGATGTTTTTCCTGATGACACTCCAAAGGGATTGCCACCTTTGAGAGGGATTGAGCACCAAATAGACTTTGTGCCTGGGTCTCAACTTCCTAATAGGCCTGCCTATAGGAGCAATCCTGAAGAGACCAAAGAATTACAAAGGCAAGTTGAAGAATTGCTTGAAAAGGGATTTGTTCGAGAGAGTATGAGCCCATGCTCTGTTCCAGTTCTATTGGTCCCCAAAAAGGATGGAACATGGAGGATGTGTGTAGACTGTCGAGCCATCAACAAGATAACGGTAAAGTATCGCCATCATATCCCTCGTCTTGATGACATGTTGGACCAACTGTATGGTTCCAAAATCTTTTCTAAAATTGATCTAAAGAGTGGTTACCATCAGATTCGTATGAATCCTGGAGATGAATGGAAAACTGCTTTTAAGACCAAATATGGACTTTATGAGTGGTTAGTTATGCCCTTTGGCTTGACTAATGCACCAAACACTTTTATGAGACTAATGAATCATGTTTTTAAAGATTTCCATGGAAAATTTATTGTGGTGTATTTTGATGACATCTTGATCTTTTCTCAAAATCTGGATGAACACCTAGAGCACTTAAAACAAGTTTTTGAAGTTCTTAGAAATCAGCGCTTATTTGCTAATCTCAAAAAGTGTACTTTCTGTGTGGATCGTGTGGTTTTCTTAGGTTTTGTGGTCAGTTCTAAGGGAGTTGAAATAGATGATGAGAAAATCAAGGCAATAAAAGAATGGCCTAAACCTAAAAGTGTAACTGAAGTTAGGAGTTTTCATGGACTTGCTAGTTTTTATAGGAGGTTTGTGCGAGACTTTAGCACCATTGCTGCTCCTTTAACTGAAGTTATTAAAAAAGATAAGGTTTTTACATGGGGAAAGGAACAAGATGATGCATTTAACTTGCTGAAGGATAAATTGTGTTCTACTCCTCTTTTGCAATTGCCTGATTTTTCTAAGTCTTTTGAAGTTGAGTGTGATACCTCTGGTAAGGGCATAGGTGCAGTTTTGATGCAAGACTCCAAGCCAATTGCCTACTTTAGTGAAAAGCTAAGTGGAGCAACATTGAACTACTCAACTTATGATAAGGAGCTATATGCCTTGGTGAGGGCGTTAGCTACATGGCAGCACTACTTGTGGCCTCGAGAATTTGTGGTCAAGACTGATCATGAGTCATTAAAATACTTGAAGAGCCAAGGTAAACTTAGTCATAGGCATGCTAAATGGGTAGAGTTTATTGAAACTTTTCCTTATGTAATTGCTTACAAACAAGGAAAGGAGAATGTGGTTGCTGATGCACTCTCAAGAAGGTATGTTTTGATCTCTACTCTTACTTCAAAGCTATTGGGTTTTGACCAAATCAAGTTCCTCTATGCTAATGATTCTGATTTTGGTGAGATTTTTGCTGAATGTAAGTTAGGTCCTTTTGAGAAATTTAATCTTCAAGATGAATTTCTATTCAAGGAAAATAAATTATGTGTTCCTAACTGCTCGTTGCGTGAACTATTTGTTAGGGAAGCACATTGTGGAGGGCTAATGGGACATTTTGGTGTACCCAAAACACTGGAAATACTTTCTGAACATTTTTATTGGCCTAGCATGAGAAAGGATGTTGAAAAAGTGTGTTCTTATTGTCTTGAATGTAAACAGGCTAAGTCTAGAACATTGCCGCATGGTCTTTATACTCCTTTACCTGTTTCTAATTGCCCTTGGATTGATATTTCTATGGATTTCATATTGGGGCTGCCAAGGACTAAGTATGGTAAGGATAGTATATTTGTGGTAGTAGATAGATTTTCTAAAATGGCTCGTTTTATCCCATGTAAAAAGACTAATGATGCATCTCATGTGGCTGACTTGTTTGTAAAGGAAGTGGTTAAATTGCATGGAATACCTAGAACTATTGTTAGTGATAGGGATGCCAAGTTCTTAAGTCACTTTTGGAGAATTCTTTGGGGAAAGTTGGGAACTAAATTGCTATTTTCTACATCTTGTCACCCACAAACGGACGGGCAAACGGAAGTGGTTAATAGAACTTTAGGGAACATGTTGAGGGCTGTTTTGAAAGGAAAGTTAACTTCTTGGGAAGATTACTTACCTATTGTAGAATTTGCTTATAATAGGACCTTCCATTCTTCTACTGGTAAGACTCCTTTGAAGTTGTATATGGATTCAACCCCCTTACCCCCCTTGATTTATTGCCTTTGCCTACTAATGATTTTGCTAATCTTGATGGTAAGACGAAGGCTGATATGATGAAGAAAATTCATGAACAAACAAGGCTTGCAATTGAAAAGAAGAACAAGGAAGTTGCATTGCGAAGGAATAAGGGCAGAAAATATGTTGTTTTTAAACCTGGTGACTTGGTTTGGGTGCATATGAGAAAGGAAAGATTTCCTTCCAAAAGAAAGACCAAACTAGATCCTAGAGGAAGTGGGCCATACAAAGTCCTTGAAAGGATTGGAGACAATGCTTATAAACTTGATCTTCCTGGTGAGTTCCAAGTTAGTGCTACTTTTAATGTTTCTGATCTTTCCCATTTTGATGCAGATTTGAATTCGAGGACGAATTCTCTTCAAGAAGAGGGGAATGATAGCATCCAAGGAAGCTCTACTCCATTGAAGGACAAGGATGAAGCTTTAGAAACTCCAAGGAGGCCCATAACAAGATCTCAAACCAAGGAGTTCAATGATAAGCTCAATGGGCTTCAATCGCTGATCCAAAGGTGTCTTATTGGGGAAGAAGAGCTCATGCCCAAGGGAGAGGAATTGTCCAAATGCTACAATTATTTGGTGGCCCAAATTCAAGCCCAAGATGAGGAATTTTAAGGGCAATTTTCGTGCAAATAAGGTCAAGAAGAGTCCAAGAATCAGCCACAACAAGAGTTGCTTTCTGCCCAAGTTTTGAGAGAAGACTAGTCAAACTTTCCAAGATTGTCAAGATTCTTTTCCTAGTTAGGATTTACCTTATTTATTTATTTATTTATTTATTTATTTATATATAGGTTATTAATATTTTCCTTAGTCTATTTATGGTCTCCTAAGTACCATTTAATGCTTTCCTAGAAGTACTAAATTTGTTCCTAGTTAGGTTACTTTATTTCCTTTCTAGAGTAGGATTCCTTGTAATTGTCTTTCTAGGGTCCTTGGACGTTTTTTTTCCCTTCTCCTATATATAGGAGTCCTTTTCATTCATTAAAGACAATTTACATTGATATTAATAATATTTGAGAGAGTTCTTTGAACCTTTGTGACTTGTTCTTTGAGAATTTATCTTTAAACCTTTACTATTCATAGTTTAAGGTATAAAGTAACTTCTTCTTGTGATATCTTTGGTTTCTTTTTGGTATTCTTTAGAAGGTGATTAGTTTCTACATACTAATTATTGTCTTTAGTTACTCATAAAGCGGTCAAGATCCGAATCTATCGTTTTGATTCGTTTTCTCAAGTAAAGGCGTTAGATTTCTTCCATAAATCTATACGTTGTTACTTGGATCTTTTCAAGGCCTTAGAATATCTAATCCTTGGAAATTCGTGGATCTTTCCTTCGAATTTCTCATATCTTTAGTTAGTTTTTTTGTTTCTTTTCTTTGTGCTTCCGCATTCTAATATTCAATTCTCTATTTGTGATCTCCCTTAACCTTGCTGTTATCATGTAGGCTCGGGGCGTGACAACCACATAAGAAAGAGTTGACGAATAAATTGTAGAAAATCATTCATCAATTCATAATCATATTTTCCTCTTACGATTTTCATTACATACATATACTTCAATATTGTTTGTATCATTTTAGAACATTAATACCTTTTTAATTAACCTACATATTTTATTTATTACAAAAAACTTATTTACTATGAATAGTCACAACAATTTCAACATTTTCATGTTTCTTCGGTCATAAATCACAACCATTCACTTCTTATAAATTCTTGGTGATCTCTTTTCTGCAAAAAATTGAGATCATTTAGAATTTTCAAAAATAGATTATCACTTTTACTTATAATATGATGATATAGCCATGAAAATATATATATTTTTAATAGATATGTAAGTAAAAGTGAACGGAGAAAGTAAAGTGTTGGTGATAAGAGATTTCAATCAAATGGAACACTAGAGTTAATATAGCATGAACACATATTTTCGTCTTCCTTCTTCATTGGCTATAAATTGCGTTCCATAAATTTTTCTTTTTGTATATTTATATTGAGTATAAAAAAATTAAAGTATGAATTTCTTGTTATTTTGTGTTCATTTTAATCTAAGAAAATGTTATGTCACAAGATACACTTAGCTATATAAAATTAGATAAGAAAGTAGTGATTGATCATAAAATGATCTTAAATCAAATTAAGGATTCTATAAACAATACATTAAATTTTATTCATCTATCAATTTTTTTAATTGAAAAAGTTTAATGTTTTACATCACGATACCACTTCTATTATATATTATATACTCGATACTAGATACTTTCATTAGACAACAACTTTATGATATGTATGCGGCAAAAAGAAGGAGAAGACTACAATTTCGCAAAGACAAGGTAGAAACTTAAAAAATGAAATATTTTTCACCATAGGTAATGTTGTTCATAAATTAACTTTAAATTATGCTACTGAAATATATATGTATCTAAAACAAAGAATTGGTCAAGCTAAATATGTGATATACATTATAACAACATTTCACTGTAACAACCTAATTTTCTTTAGAACTAATATTTGATATTATATTTTTTATCACCATAACATTGTACTTATAATAGTGTTGACATTACTATCGAAGTACATTTTTTCATAAAATTACCTCTCTATGATAGTCTTAAATTTTAATTGAGTAAAAATATTTTCTAAAAAATATATATTACGTATGAAGATAAAATATTGAATAATAATTGTTATTAGTGTCATGCACATACTAAATTTCAAGCATCTATCTATATATAATAGGAGAGGAAAAACAACATACGTGTCAGTACCACAATTAATCTTAAAATTATAATATTTAAAAATGAAATATGTCTTTTTTTTAAAAAAAAAACACATGTTAGCAAATTCTATCCACATTTTCACGTTGCTAAAGAATAGAATTTGATTAACTATAAGCAATTTATTTTAAGTTTTAAATTTTAAGCAACTCAATTATCTATTTTTGAAATACATTTAAAAAATAAAACTACCTATTCAACCGAATTGAAACTTCCTTACTATTTTAAAATTCTAATTTAAAATTCTTTTAAATTAACCGAAACTCCTTTACTATTTTAAAATTCTTTTAAATTAACCAAAAATAAATAAAAAAGAGCAACCATCTAAATAATTCCATGTTTCATGTTTATTTTAAATATAATAATATATTAATAATTGGGATAACAACACATTTGAATTGAATTCATGGTTACATGTTGTTAGTTTTTAATTCTTTTTAAAGTTTCCACAAAAATTGTTTTAAATTTGAAATTTTGAAATTTCCTACTTTAAGATAAAATTTAAAAATAAAGGTAAATTATAATTTGGATAACAATGAATTTGAATTGCATATTGGTTAGTTTCCACGAAAATTTGTTTTTCAATTTGAATTTTAAAATTTCCAATTTTGAAATATAATTTAAAAATAATAGTGTAAATTGTGAAATAATAATGATAATAATAATAAAAATAATAAAAATAAAGATAATTTTAATAATTTGGATAACAGTGGATTTGTTACTGATTAAGATATGATTTTTTTTAATTAAAATTAATTATTTAAACATCTATAGGTGGTAGCGTTTTAAAATTTTAAAACTTCAAGTAATTAATTATTAATTATTAATTATTAATTATATTTAATTATATTCAATAATAAATTACAATTACAATTTGAGAAACAAGATAGAAATTTAATACGATTTCAAAATTAAAGTGACAGTTTTTTAAAAACTAAAACATATAAACCTAACAAAACCCACATTTATCTAACTTCCCATTTTTCTTGCCCACTTCTTAGTTTTCTCTGAAATAGAAAATCTCATTAGAGAAATAGTTCACAAAATTAATTATATAATGCCTCACAAGTTCTACCATGAATGTACGGGTTGTGTTTGAAATGTTACCAAACACATTATTGATGTTGAAGTTAACAAGAAAGTTTGTAACAAGATCTTAAGAAAGAGGATCCATGTGAGAACATCAGCAGTCACGATGTATGGAAGAAGTTAGAGAAAGGATTAAGAAGAATGATGTGGTTAATGATTTCATTTGTGGTTTATACAAATTCCTGCATAAATGAGATTAAAGACATTGAATTTCATGTTTATTGGGTTTACTCTTATTCTTTCTACCTGTTCCAGTGATATTTGACCATTTTCAGACTTAAAAATGCATCTCAATGACATGTTTTGTTATTTCTTCAAAACAATATTATTGTTTTCCTTAACTGCATAATTTATATTGGATGATTATGTTGAATCTTTTGTCTTTTGTTAGTGTTATTGTTAATACATATTTACTAATACTTTACTTTTACTACTATATACGTATATACAAGCACTATATAAAAAATATCATTAGCGGCAATTAATTAACGGTAATAGCTTAATTGTCGCTAATTATGTATTTTTAGCGGCAATTAGCATTCTTTGTATATATCCCTAAAGCCTTTAGCGACATTGATTCTAATGACACTTAACTAATGCCGGTAAAAACTTTAGCACTCTTTATTAATGTCTATATTTATTGTCGCTAAAAGTTATTTTTGTTGTAGTGAGGATAGAACATCAAATTTTTATAGTCATCACAAAATATGTTAGGTATTTATATTCATCACAAGATATATTAGGTATTTTATGCTTTTGTACTTTGAGTTTTTTCTATCTGATATGGAAGTAATAAACTTCTTTTTTGATTATTATACAAAAAAGAATAAGCCGTTAATTGGACAATTAACTTTTCAAAATTTATTTCTGCTTATAAGTTGATTTATTTATTATCTCACATATTTTAATGAACTTTATGTAAACTACGCAATTCTACTCTACTATTATTAAGAGAGAGACCCGCTTTTGTTTGTTTGAAAAGAATTAAATGTATATTATTTTTTCTATAGTTTTCATGTATTTAAAATTTAATTTTAAAAATATTGATTTAGTCTAATTTAATTTAACTGTGAATATTAATTGAATTGGCTCTAAAAAAATAAACTATGACAAGTATTTTGAAGGAGGGGTACTATTTCTTTCATTTATTAATTATAATTTTATGCCATACTTTATGAATTTAGTAAATTTTATGTTTACTAACTAATTATGTATTAATGTGCATATGCGGACAAACACATTACTAATATATAGAAGAGTCTAGGAAGCAGCTGTTCGTCAACATGCTTGCTTCCTAGACAAGGGTAATTTGGTAAGTTACTATCTAATTTTACTGTATACTTTGCTTTGAATGCTTATACAATTTGCTTTGGAAATTGTGCATTTCATGATTTTTTCCCTCTAATTCCTATTGTGTCCTTTTGTTGATAATTTCCTAGACAAGGGTAATTTGATAAGTTACTATCTAATTATGCTATATACTTTGCTATGAATGCTTATACAATTTGCTTTGGGAATGGTGCGTTTCATGATTTTTTCCCTCTAATTCCTATAGTGTCCTTTTGTTGATAATGCAGTACTTTTTCAAAGTTTTATTTGCCCCTTCTTTTGTACTTTTTTACAATAAATCCACTGGTACATATTGGTAAATAAATTGAAATGTGAGGCTTCTTTCAATGCCTTAAAGGCATAAAAGTGCTGATGTTAGCACTTACTCAGACCCACACATCCCATCAATAATATTTAGTACTATTCTTTTTTTTTGGGAGACATATTTAGTATTCATTTGTAGTTATTTTAGGCTTTCTTTGTTATTGTGTTTGAGATCAGTAGAATAAAATTAACTAATAAAATTTAATATTTCATATTTCATTACTAAGGCTAAATTTAAATGATAATATGATTGTTCATTACTAATATTTAAAAATAGTATTAAAAAATTATCGACACTCAAAATTCTATTAATGTCACATAAATTAGGATAGAAGAAATAACATCTATTATTTAAAGTTTATATAAAAAGTACTATAAATTATTGTAATTATTGAATTCAAATATTGAAAAATCATATAAAAAAATGATTAACTCTTTAAATTCTATTGTGCCACATAAATTAAGATATAAGAAGAAACATATGTTATTTATAAAAATGATGTTAAAAGCACAATAATAGTATAAGTCACAATAATTAACAACTTAATTTTTAAAAAATAATATATACAACACTTAGTTGCCTCTTCAAATTTCATTTGCATCACATTAATTGACCATTAATTCTGCACTTTTTTCCTTTTAATTTTGTCTTACATTTCTTTTTTAGCCTGTTATATATTTGAAAATTACAGTAATAATACTTTAAATCACAATAATTAATAAGTTAAAATATTTAAAATTAATATAAACAATCATTTGACTTTCAAAATTTTATGTGTGACACATAAAATGAGTTAGAGGAAATGATATATATTATTTGACAATGACGTAAAAAGTATATAAATCACAATAATTAACAACTTCGAAATTTAAGAGACATAAACAAAATTGGCTAACTCTCGAAATTATATCAATACCACATAAATTGGGACATGAGAAGTAACAAAAATTATTTAAAAATTACGTAAAAGGTACTACAAATTATAATAATTAACAATTTAAAATATTTAAAAGGCATAAAAATAAGTAATTTTTGAAATTATATCTATGCCGCATAAATTGGGAGAACGAAATAGTATATATTACTTCAAAATCTCTTAAAAAATTATAAATCACAGTAATTAATAACTTAAAATATTTTTAAAAATCATATAAAATTTTGAATAACTTTTCAAGTTTCAATATGCCTGCTTGTAGCCAGGGCTAGTTTGGCAATTTAAAATTTTCTTTTTTTAAAATTTGTCTTTTATCACTTCATATATATTTAAAAATTATGTAAAAGATATTATATATCATAATAATTAATAGCTTCAAAATATTTGAAAATATATAAAGAGATTTTGTTAACTCTCAAAATTTCATCTATACCACATAAATTGGGATAAAGAGACAGAGATATTATATAAACTACATAAAATATATTGTAAATCACAATAATTAATAGCTTAAATATCAAAAAGAATTTATTAAAAAATGATTGACTTTTGAAACTTCATTTGTATCACATGATCAACACAAAAAGAGTAATATATATTATATGAAAATTACGTAAAAAGTATTATAAATCACAATAATTAGCAACTTAAAAAATTTGTCTCTCTCTATATATTACATATAAATTGGTTGACTCTAATATATAAAAACATGTTAAGAAATTGGTTAACTTCAAATTTCACATATATCACATAAATAAATTAAAACACAAAAAGTAATATATATTGGGCCCCGTGCTAACACGGGTTATGCATCTAGTTTAATCAATAGAATGCTCCATATGCATGATGGAGTCTTCTTCTATTTATATTTATCTTTCTTTTTTTACAATAGTTGTACTATTAAATTTAGCAATACATATTTATTTACTAAAAAAACCAGTTTGGCCTTATTTAATTTTTTATTTATGTTATAGTTGTGTTTTTAACTCTTTTAAAGCATGATTTATGACATTTTATTTTTTTACATCAAAGTAAGATATGTTACTCCTTCATTAGTGTAGGAGATTTATTGTAAAATAGTTGGATTGTGTAGAGAGAAACACGATGAATGTTTTTGTTGTTCATGGGATGAGACAAGTAATATGGATCATGTAGAGAGAAACACGATGAATGTTTTTGTTGGTCATGAGATAATGAAATTTATTATTTATCTTTAGTTATGTATTTCAATTTCAATTTATTATTTTCTTGATTGAAATTCATAGTATATGAAAGAACAAAAACTTATGAATAGTTTTTTGATATATAATTTTTATTTAAATATATTTAAAAAATTTATGCTACTTTATACTTTATTAATGAAAATATGTCAATTGTTAGAATATCTGTTAAACAATAGAATTAATAAATTTGAAAAATATAACTGTCAATGTAACTACAAATTATATTTGAATGCAAATAGTGAAAAATACATATACAACAACTTTTTTCCCTCACTATCTCTTTTTAATGATTTTTTCTTGCAATAACAACTAAATCATATAGGATTAACCTTTTTATATTCATTTTCGATTCAATGTGTATTTCAAAATTGATTTGGAAATTAAAAATTATTTAGTAATAAAATATTACTATAATTAGATGATTTAAAATTTTTTTTATGTAATTTGACTTCGCCAAAAAGCCTCATCTCTAAAAGCCCAGCTCGCGAGGCATCCCTCTCGCAGTAGGGTTCCAACCCTCGCCTCGCTCTTGTGACATGCTATGTATATATGAGTTCTAAACAAATAGAAAGACAAAATTTAAAAATTTGAGTATTATGCCTACAATTTAATATTTAATCATTTCATGTGAAAATTTAGATTTAAAAACTTACTAATAAAAGTATAATATTATTTCAATTAAACATAATAAAAAATAGTAGACCAAACATGTAAAACACATAAAGTTTTTGTTTTTTTAATCAAAGTAAAATAAAAAAAAAGTAATATTATCTTTATTAAAATTTCAACAAAATATATTTAAAAACAATAAATATAGCTAATTATAACTATAAACATAATATTAAATTGTGTATTAATAATAATGATAAATAAGTTAATTGATTTGTATAATTATTTTTAAAAATATACATTACAAAGTGAATAGTAAATTTTATTAATTTTTTTTTAATTTTAAAATCCGCACAACGCGCGGGCACGTATACTAGTGAATATTTAAGAAAAGAATTGTACTTAAATGGTGTCCATCATTTATGGTCAATAATCTTAAAGGGAAAAGGCATATTTCCCCGAACTTGTGCCGAAAAATCAGTTACACGCTCAAACTATTGTGGCGACCTATTACACACATAATCTTGTTCAAAGTGATATTAATACCCCTTCAGAAGACAATCTCAATTTTGTGTAAAAAATTGTTGTACATGCGTTGTCACACATAAATAATATTATTTTAAAACCTTTTCGTTGATATTTTCTTCAACTTTTGCAAAAAATTTAAAATCAGGGCATCTTCCTTCTCTCACCATACATACCTCTTTTTAAAATCTATTTCTTCTTTCTTCTTCATTGTTCATAAATTGAAGGGAAAATAAAAATTTGAAGAGAAAATAGGAGTCAGTAAGTCGATTATGAAATATAGAGATGTTGGCGGCAGTGATAGGTGATGGGCAACACCAATATGCCCGATGGAACAAATAAAAATTTTCAGATCTGTAATTTTTTAAAAAAATCTTGATAAGTATGTATGTAAATCAATCATTTCATTAGTTTTTTTTTTGTGTAATTGATTAATCAAATATGCTATTGATGATACGAGACATAAAAATAACATTGTGGTGGTTGTTGGTAGTTCTCCGGCGAGAATGGAGAAAACAAAGATTGAGAAATCATTTTCTTCGGTAAACTTTTGAAAAATTTAGACAATATAATTATGAATTTTATGCATAATCTTCTTCACCCCTTTCTATTTTTAAGAGTTCCTTTTTTATGGGTAGAGTGTTAGATGTGCTTCCATCAAACTGTAATGACCCAGAAATTTATTTTAGAAATTATCATAAGAATTACCGTTTTACTCCTCCCGATAGTTGTTACGAGTTATTTATGATCAGTCGGAGAAGTTGATTTGAGAATTTTAAATTATTCAATAACTACGGTTATTTATTATGATGGATATTTTATTAATAATTAATTTATTTAGTTGGTGATTAGTGGGTCAAGCCCATAACACTTGACCCATATTTATTAAAATAAGTTACGGGTTTATCACTTTTTAGTACATATTAAATTCAGAAAAGAAAATAAAGAAGAGGAAGAAAGAAACCTTGAGCGGCGCGGCCAACTTGTACAGCTATTTGTATGTAATTTTCATATTGTAAAATTTATCAGTATAGATGAAGTATAATTGGCATACTATGGAGTATGGAGTAGAATTGGTATACTATTTTGACTTGATTATGTTAAACAAATTAAATAGTTTTAGTATTTAATGGAAACCCATTAATTGAAAGAAATCATAGTTGTGAGAATTTATATTTTTAGACTAAAATATTATAGTAAAAGTAAAAGAAATAAAATTTAACTTATTTGACCTCCCCTCCACTTTCAGCGGATTAATTTTTTCTTTTATCAAAAGGATGCATCATATTAAATTAAAATTTAATAGAGTCAAAGGTGCTGCTTGAGGCAGTACAATTATTATGGACATTTACATAGTTAGAGGATTTAGTTTCCTTGGGTAGATAGTCCCCAGAATATCTACCCATACTAGCTTTTTTACAAAGAGTGTGGGGGTGAGGGGGGTTGTCCAAAAAGTAGGTTGACAAAAAGTTGTGAAGTTGAGGCCCTCCTTGCTATGCATGTCCGCCACTTGGTTTTGCTCCCTGAATATGTGTTGGCGTTGCTGCTCCCAGCTCCTCCATTAGTGACCTGCATTCAAAGGTTAAGTTAGTTTAGTGATGGTTATCGTAATCTAAGTAAGTAATTAATTGCAAAGAGTTAGTGTTGATGTCCAAAGGCATCAAATTATATTCCATGGCCATGAGAAGGCCCTGTCTTAGGGCTCGAACTTCTGCTAGAATAGGATCAACATGGGATTCTCTACTAACAAAGCTCACTTTCCAGTCCCCATTATGGTTTCTAATGACACCACCTATGCCTCCCGGTCTATGGTTGCTCTTTATTGCTCCATCTGTGTTTAGTTTAAACCTTCATGTGGGTGGGGGGATCCCATTTGACCTAGATGGTGTAGTGGTCCCTCTAAACCTTGTTGTTGTTCATGATGATGAACTGTTACTCAGTGGCCTGGTTTATCACACTGTCCATGGGTATGCCATTTTTTTTTGTTTAAGAAGTTTAAATTCCTCTGGAGCCAGATTATCCAGAAGTAGTGCAGGATGAGGGTGTCCCAGGAAAGAATGGTATTGTACATCTTGGTGCCCATATAACTCTAGACATTTTGGAGAGTGTCTAAGGATAGGATGTTCCTATCCATCTTGTGGCTAGAATTTTTGCTAAATTCTATTGGAGGAATAAGGAAGATAGCATAAATAAACAATGGACTGGATGGATGAATGTGTGTCTTCCTAAACATGAAGGGGGTTTTGGATTTAGGTCCATGTTTTATGTATCAAAGGCTATGTATGCAAAGTTATGGTGGAATTTCAGAACTCAAGGTACTTTGTGGTCCAATCTTATGTAGACAAAGTATTGTAAGAAACAAATTCCTACCCTTGTTCAATGGAAAATAGGTTCTCAAATCTGGAAACATATGCTTGAGAATAGGGAAATACTAGAACAACATATGTGGTTGGAACCTAGAGGAGGTACTTCTACTATTTGGTATGATAATTGGTACAACCTGGGACCCTTGTATCTACATGCAGCTGAGGAGCTAACTTGTCACCCCATGAAAGACATTGATGAATTTCTATCTGAGGATGGGTGGGACTATACATCAATAAGAGATTTTGTCCCTGAGTATGTTGTAGGGCATGTCCAGCGTAATTTGCACCCAGCATATCTCAGTAATCAAAGTGACAAAGCGTGGTGCACTAAAACAAACAATAACAAGTTCTATGTTAAATCAGTTTGGGACTGTTGAGAGACAAAAAAAGAGAGGAATGAAGACATGGTAAATTTGTGGAAAAAAGAGTTGCCTTTCAAAATTTCATTTCTTGCTTGGAGAATTTGGTTTGGAAAGATCCATGTGGATTCTCTAATGCATAGATGGAATCCTTATTATTCTTGGGACTGTATATATTGTATAAATTCAGAAGAAGAGACTATTGATCATCTATTTCTAACAGGAGAATTTGCTACCAGAATTTGGAACTATTTTAGCAGTGCTACTGGAATTGTGGACCGGGTGCTAAATTTGAAGCAATTGATAAGGTTGTTGAGTGCAGTAGAAGGAAACTATATAGTGAAGGCGGTTTGCCAGGCTATTCCTATCATTATGCTTTGGTTTTTGTGGAAGAGAAGGAATATTATTATTCATTGAGGATCATGTTCAGGATTTAGAGTAATATGGGATATTAATAATACAATTATTAAGTTCATTCATACCAGATTTAGAGTGAACTCTGGCAGCAGCTCTTGGCCTCTTATTCATAAAGAATTGGAACATCACATGCGTAACATTTCTTTTAGAATTGTTAGCTGGGATCCTCGCCCTCTTAATTAACTGAAGTGCAACACTAATGGAGAATCTAAAGGGAATACTGGCCCTTGCTCAACAACTTTTTGTATCAGGGGTCATAGGGGTAATCTGGTGGTTGCTAAAGGTTACAGAATTCCAGATACTACTAAGATAGTAGTTGAATCTAGAGCTATAAGGGAGAGTCTCAATTACTATATTGAACACAAAATTGATAATATTATTATTGAGACAAACTCTTAGCTATGGTGCGTATTCCAGAGGGTAAATGGGAAGTGCCATGGAATGTCACAATGGAAGTTAGCATCATAAGGAGATTGAGAACTGATATCTTAGTAAGAGTAAAACTTTCCCTTAGGGAAGGAAATGCTCTTGCTGATTTTTTTGCTAATGTAGTTTTCTCTTTTGCAGGTGATTTTCATATTAACAACTTTCAGGAGATTCCTAGTCAGGAAAGAAGATTCTCAATTTAGAAAAATATGGTACACCATACATAAGAATGCAACTACAAGATTAACAAATTTAAGAAAGTGCAGATTGAAAGATCATATATACAATAAGCATGGTAATCCTTATTTTCTATATATCTAGTGTAACCTATTATAGTGATATCATAAGTAAGTTTTAGATTTAACAAGATACTTTTATTTCAGTTTTGTCTGAATTATATTCGATTGGTTAAAATATCATGCACCTGGTGAGAGGTTGAGGTGTTGCATATGATATAAAACCAGGACAAAAGAGGTACAAATAATCTTCACAATCTATTATTACTTCAATGTTATTCACAAGGGTACAAATGATATTAGATAGAAAGTTAAAGTTGAGATTTGTACATGTTATGCTTAATAAACATCTACAAGTACCAGTCAGGATAGAGTCATATTCATTAGCAACCTCAACAAATAATGTTAGTAATATCCACCGAGATTAGATCTAAGAAGAGGAGAAACTATGCTTACCTCAGGTTGAGTATGCACAAAATGCCAGATCTATTTATGTATTTTTGTTATTGTGGTGATCAATTTGAGATCGGAGCAACTGTCATTAAGCGGATTACTCCATGGAAATCGCCTCAGTGTGGTTGTGAGCAAGAGCTAATCGACAATGTGTGGATGTGATCAAGAGTTAATCGTGAGCTTTAGGATTTAGTAGAAAGAGCTAATCGATTGGTTACTCCATGTATAGTCTTCTTCTAGCTACTAGAAAGAGCTTATGTGCTCTTCATTTTCCACGTTTCCTACTCCTCTTTCCTTCTTAATTTTCTTTCTTATTTTATATTTTCCTTTTCTGTATTTTCTGAACAACTGTTGGGGTTTAGCACTTTTGGCTAAGCTCTCTTTAGTACTTAAGTCCTTTAATTTAATACATGTGGCCCCTTGGGTCTTGGTTAAAAAAATAATACTAATAAGATTCAAACACGCAAGCGCTCACTCATTCAAGGCATCTAAAATCGCAGGGCTACAACAACTTGTTATGTCAAGGGTTTCTAGAATATATTATTTAATCACTTTGTATATCATTTTACTTATACATACAATATCTTTTTAACTATGGCTATCCAATTTGACACCCTGACAACCACGTAGCTCTGCCTCTCTCCCTACCTCAATTTTTATTTTATTTTTTAAAAAGAATCTAAAAGATTAAAGAAATGCGCAAAAACTTATATTTTCATACTGTCACAAACACCTTTCATTCTCAATATTTTTTCAAAAAGTTAAGAAGGTAAATAAAAAATACCAACAAAGGCCCATATTCAGGGACAAGGGGGGAACGGCCTCCCGATCTACTTACTGCAGCTCAGAAAGAAAAACGTCATCTAGGTGTTCCCAAAGTATCATGAATAACCTTATTTTTAGTATCCATTGAAAGCTGATGAATGTACACATCAACATCAAAATCAACAATACATGATGAGCAACATTAAAAAGGTTTTTCATGTCATTTATTTAATATGTCACAAACCCTGATTACTAATGTGTTTGCGGCATACTACGATAGATGCACATGAGTAGCTACTCATGCGTTGCTGATGCTGATGTTCATGTGTACATCTATCGACTATCATTTGAAACTGGCAACAAGATTATCCATGAGATTTTTTCCGTGACCTTTGGGGATGATTTTTGGAATTACCTTCTCAATTTTAGAAAAAAGTTAGTAGAGCAAGGTATGTATGGCAATATTAAAACATAAGATTTTGTGTGTGTGTTTCTTTAATTTTTGAGGTTTGTTATGATTGTTGTTGAAATTTATTGACGCTTTTAGAAGCTAGTAAAACTTTATTTCCTATTTTTTTGTCCTCTCTAGAAGTTTCCACCACTTTTTGCTTTCTTAATAACTCAAACATACAATTTTAAAGTTGAAGGTGAGAAGTTGTTTGAACTCTCCAAAACTAATCCCTTGATAAAAATATTTTCTTAATTATTCATTAATCAAATCTCAATATAATATTAAAACATTCAAATATATATTATATTCAGATATCCCATTCCTTAAAAAAAGGTCTCCAAAACATAATATTTTCATTTGAACTCCTCAAAACTTATGAAGTATGAAAAATTTCCAATTTTTTGTTTACTTTAAGCCACTCACGATATCTAAAAATTAAAGTATAACCCTAAAAAGAGAAAAAGATGAGAAAAACATATGTACAACACTACACATCCTTACAGACATAAACTTAAATCGATCACTATAAATATATCTTTACTTTCTTTTATAACATACATAAATTAAAAACAAAAATCTTAACTAGATAAAAGGAGAATTGTATATTAAAACATTATATTGACTCAAATTCCTCTAAGCCTTAATAACTAATGTTATACACAATATTCAACACTTCCAAAATACTATCCATAAAAGGAGAAAAATAAAAGATAATTCATAAACTGAATCAATTCTATATAAAAGGAAAAAATCAAAAATGGAAAAGAAAAGGAAGACCTAACGTACCTTGTGAAAGAGAGAAATGCATATATTCCGGAATTAAATAAAAAAGGCCCTTTTAACTCAGTGATAGAGTAACGCCATGGCAAGTCGTAAGTCATCGGTTCAAATCCGATAAGGGGCTTTGTAAAACCCCAATCTAGTATTCATATTTGATGGGAGAATTTTCTTTTTATTTGTAATAAAAAAAGTAACTAACTGGATAATACATTATCATTATACTTAGTTATCTACAAAAAAACCCTAAATTGCCAACAAATTTTACTAATAACTTAAGTTTGTTAGTATTCTACTAACAAATTACCAACATTTTTCTAACTGAATTATATTTTAAAACTTAACAACGAAATTCTCACAGATTACCAACCAAAATCTTACTAACTAAGTATTTTAGTTGGTAAATACGGTGGGAAAAAATGGCGCCAACTTTAGCAACATTTTATCAATGGATTACCAACTGAAATATTGCTAACGCACACCTTTTGTTGGTAATATTACCAACGAAGTATATATCGGTTGGTATATATGACAAAAAATTGTTTATATAATTTAGTAACATATTACCAATGAATTACTAACCAAACATTTACCAACAGCAAGATTGTGTTGCTAAATTTACCTACCAAATATAAATGTGTTGGTAAATTAGTAACGAAATGTAATTTGTTGGTAAACTTGCCAACCAATATCCAATTAGTTGAAAATTTTGCCGACCAATAAAGATTGTAGTTAGTAAATTACTAACATCATTAAAATAGTTGGTAATATACAAAACGATCATTAATCCATTGGTAAAATTTACCAACATATTAATTATTAGTTGGTAATATTACATATGAATGTTTAGTTGAATAGTAGCTATTACCAATTGTGATAAAATTTATTGGTAAATTATTAATTACTAACTTATATTTGAATAGTTGGTAAATTTATCAATTGAAGTTAAACTTTTTGGTAAATCAGCGTCTAGTGTTAAGGCTTTCATATTTAGTTTGTGTCATTAGGCGTTTTAACTTTTAAATTTTAGCCAAAACTTGACTTTGGTCAATATTTTTGGTAAACATGCTTAGATTAGAACTCTGTCAGTGTCATTAGTTTCGAAAGGTCATTTTTGATCTAATAGGAATGTTGGTTCAAGTTTTGAGGCTTCCGTTTTTCGTTTGTGCCGTTAGGTGTTTTAAATCTTATGTTTTGGCCAAAATTTGGCTTTGGTCAATATTTTTGTGAACATGCTCAGATGAGAATTCCGTCAGCATAATTAACTCCAAAGGTCATTTTTTATCTAATAGGATGGTTGGTTCGGGTTTTGAGGCTTTCATTTTTAGTGTGTGTCGTTAGGTGTTATAACTTATAAATTTTGGCCAAAATTTAACTTCGGTAAATATATTTGATAAACGTGCTCATATGAGAATTTCGTCAGTGCAGTTAGATGCGGAAGGTCATTTTTTATGTAATAAGATAGAGGGTTCGGGTTTTGAGGCTTTCATTTTTAGTTTGTGCCGTTAGGTATTTTAACTTTCAACTTTTAGCCAAAATTTCACTTTAGTCAATATTTTTGGTAATCGTGCTCGAATTGAAATTTTGTCACCGCAGTTAGCCATATAAGTTCAGTTTTGGTCTCATAGGAGGTTTGGTCGGGTTTTGAGACTTTTATTTTCAGTTTGTGTCGTTAAGCGTTTTAACTTTTAACTTTTGGCTAAAATTTGAACTAGGTCAATTTTTTGGGAAACATGTTCAAATTTGATTTCGTCAGTGCGGTTAGCTCTGGAAGGTCATTTTCATCTTATAGGATGGTTGATTTGGATTTTGTGGTTTTCATATTTAGTTTGTACCGTTAGGCGTTTTAACTTTTAATTTTTGGCCAAAATTTGACTTTGCTTTACATTTTTTGTAAACGTGCTATGATGAAAATTCCGTTAGCGCGATTAGCTTTGGAAGGTCATTTTTATATCTAATAGGATGGTTGGTTCAGGTTTTGAGGCTTCCATTTTCAGTTTGTGCTGTTAGACGTTTTAACTTTTAAATTTTGGCCAAAATTTAGATTTGGTCAATATTTTTGATAAACGTGTTCAAATTAAATTTTTTGATATAATGATATGTGTCATATTGAGATTAATTTAACTTGTTATCATAGATTTTGCATTGTTTCATTCAAATATGATTTATAAAATTGATATTAGTATTTTTGGATTTATATTCGTGCTCTTAGATATTTAAATGCAATAAATTAATAAATATTTTACTATTGGATAATCATTCTATCAATAATATTTTGAACATATTGTCAATCAATTACTAACCTAACATTGAACTTGAATGATCTATTACCAACAAGCTAACAATTAATTAGTAAATTTATTAGAAAAACAAATAATCATACTAACGTATTTAAAATTTATTACCAACAAGGGTTGTGGTGGAGTGGTAAATACTCTTACATTCTTAACCAAAAGGTCTCAGGTTCGATTCCCCTTGGGTATGGAGTCGCCTTGAACGATATATTACCAACAAACTAACAATCAATTAGTAAATTTATTAGAAAAATAAATAATCATACTAACGTATTTAAAATTTATTACCAACAAGGATTGTGGTGGAGTGGTAATTACTGCATCATTCTTAACCAAGAGGTCTCAGGTTCGATTCCCCTTGGGTACGAAGTCGCCTATTACCAACAAGGGTTGTGGTGGAGTGGTAATTACTGCATCATTCTTAACCAAGAGGTCTCAGGTTCGATTCCCCTTGGGTACGAAGTCGCCTATTACCAACAAGGGTTGTGGTGGAGTGGTAATTACTGCATCATTCTTAACCAAGAAGTCTCAGGTTCGATTCCCCTTGGGTACGGAGTCGCCTTTGTTAGGAAGCGCTTTACTCCCCAATGTAGGACTTTCCGGTGTGAATCCAGATTTAGTCGGGATCCGGTGTGGGGTACCGGACACCGGATGGGAAACCAAAAAAAAATAAAAGTATTTAAAAATTTATTGGTAAATTACCAACAAAAATTTACTATAATTATCAACGTATTACCAACGGAATCGAATAATGAAGAAAAAATTTTACTAACTCCTTTTCAATTCGTTAGTAAAGGTACTACCGATATACTAACCAAAAATTAGTTGGTGAATTTACCAACGGAAATTTCAGGGCCATGTTTCAAAATTTTGTAACAACATCTTTGGGTGTTTACCAACTGATTTTTGGTTGGTAAGTTTACCAACAAATTAAAATTGGTTGGTAATATTTACCGACGAGCCTTTTAGCAACAGATTAATATAAGTTGGCATTTGGTTGGTAACTCAATTTGCCAACCAATTTGATCAATTTGCCAACGAATTTTTTTGTTGGTAATTTGGGTTCCTTTTGTACATAATTCTTATTTATGGATTTCAAATATGAGAATTAAATAGGATCCCAAAATTTGATTTGGTATGAAGAAGAACTAATTTCCTTTAATAAATATTTCTATTATTATAAGCTGATCTCATTTAGTATGGTTTACTTCAAAATTTAATATAAGTTCGAAGAATTACCTAGTACATATATAGAGTAAGATTGATTTCTAACTTAAAAGGATTGAAACTAAGCTATGTGAGTGCAAATGCACAATTATCAATATATTTTTTTTAAAATAATCGTAAGAGAAAATATATTTGAAAAATTAAGGCATTCTAATATGAGAGGAACATATATGTTAAGAGGTAGTATTAGAATCATTAATAAAATTAAGGAGTCCTAATATATATAGTAAGGGATATTAAGAGAATCAATAATTAAGAAATCTTAAAATATATGGTAAGAAAAAAAAATTAAAAATTTAGAAGTTCTGAAATATATGGTATGAGAAAAAAATATTTTTTGAAAAATGAAAAAATGGTCAAATATACCCTTATACGATCAAAAATAATTTTATGTGTATTATTTGTTATACTTTTGATCTAAATATACCCTTTCCATTATACTTTTGATCCAAATGCAGTTGGTTTATTAACGGAAAATGTTGATATATAAAAACTTGTTCAATCTCCTAAAGACTTCTTGTTTATTAAGAGACTTAGTAGGAACGTATGGGTGAAAGCAACGTTACCTTCTGCAAATTTCTTACATTGTACTGTGTGTTGGGATCATCTTTTTGAGTATCTTACAAAAAATACATTTTTCACGAATATGTATATGGATTACACCAAAGCTTCACTACAAAAAAATATAGCGTATTGTGGCGGTTCTTAGCACGTAATACGGCAGATTCAAACTGCCACAATCCACTTTTACGATGTTTTCCCAAAATGCTGCAATCCCGCCTATCACAATTTTATTACGATGGGTTTTTGAAAAACGCCGCAATATATAACATAAAACCATCGCAATATCTGTTTGTTAATGCGACATTTTTTGTTTTATAATGTGGCAGTTAAGGCGTGTCAGATAATGTCCTTAAAGATATTTCACCCGATATAGGTGTATCCACAGGATTCAACAAGTTCTTTTAGTTTAAGGCCTTGAGCCAGAAACTAACAAAATTTTTTTACAAGTAAACCGAGCAATTGACAATTCATTTTGGTCAAAAAGAGATCAGCTAACTTTAGTGGTAGGATTTAGCGGAAGAAAAGGATTTTCATCTTTTTAAGACAACAATGTTAGTGAAAAACTTACAAAATAACAAAATTACAAGATTACAATTGAAAATAAAATGAAGAAATAAAATATCTTCAAGGCTGAGGTGCGAATATCTCGCTCTCTTTAAGGAGATTCAAGCCCACTGCAGCAAATGTTTTCACTGGTTCAGCAGTAGTCCTCTTGACTTGTCCCCTCCAGGATACAACAACCTAATCACAAAATATAACTCAACAACTCTGGATAAGAGTTTAGTTCAAAACTCCACAAAAAGAACACCTCCTTTCAACTAATAAGAACGCTCTTTTTAGACTAACTTTTTTCCTCTCTATATCTTTTCTTATGTATTGTGTGTGACTAACCAAATGAAGACCATTACTATTTATAGTAGAAGAAGTATTCCTAAGAATAAGTAGGAAGATAATGGAATAGTAAATAGTGAAGATAATGGCCTTAAGAGTTACATAGGTTACAAGGTATAATGGGGAATAAATAATGAATCATATATGAGAGGTTACAAAAGTTTTAATGGACAATGAAACCTCTCTTGGCTGAATAGTCAAAGCCAACCGTTGGTGACATGCAACAAAGAATGAGTACACATATGCAGTAACTCCAAAATGGAGTATTGCTCAAACTTAATGTTCCAACGGCAAAGTAATTGCCAATTACACCCAACTTCTGTAACATATATGAGAAGTCAACCAACGGATAACTTACAGCGAAGGCAATACTATGACTCCAAAGTATTAGCAAATTAACATACAAAATATTAATATTAAAATTCTAACCAACAATCCCCCACTCTTTTTAATATTTGACAAAAGAGTATATCAGTTGAAGGAAGACTACTATGCATAATGAAGGTGTGCTTTGCATTGAACCTCTACTTGGTGAAACAATAACTTTTATTCCAGGGTCGTAGTGGTCTCAGACTTGAACTATGACTGCTTGAGGGAAATAAAATATCACTGTCCACACAAAATAATCAAGGTGTTGACATGAGCTTTAAAGCCAACACGTTATGGCCTTGTGCTATCCCGATTTCATGAGTACATTTGAGAATATGTCCAATTCTCATAGGAAGCGACTTACTTCCACATATCATATAGGTGAAATCTGTTGAGAGTGCTCCTGTAAGCTTAACACTCCACCCATAAAGGCTACAGATATTCATTAAGAGTTTTATCTACTCAACCTTCACAAATCACTACAGAAAACAATACCCTCACATCAAAGGAAGGGAATAAAAATAGTGCATTTTTTTTCACAACAAGTCATCATATGATTAGTTTTTCCCTTTGAACCTGGTTATAGGATCTCTAGTCCCTAGGTTGGGTTTCCTCATATATGACTCAAAGATTTGTAGTCTTCAATCCCATCCCCCTCGATGTGCTCCAGACCTTTTCTCTTGTTAAGGCCTTAGTAAGAGGATCTGCAAGATTATCACAAGATTTGACATAATCAACATTAATGGTACCACTTGTCAAATACGATCTTACATTACTGTGTTTCCTCCTTATAGGTCTGGATTTACCGTTGTAATAGTGGTTTTGAACTCGACCAATTGCAGCAGTGGTATCACAATGAATTAAAATAGGAGAAATGAATTTTCAAAATAAGGTATTTGAAAGAATAAATCTCTTAACCAATTTGCTTCCTCACTAGTTGAAGTTAAAACAATTAGTTCAGCCTCCATGGTAGAGTTAGCAAATATAGTTTGCTTTTTTTATCTCCAACAAATAGCACCACCACCTAAAGTAAAGACATAACCAGTGTTAGAACATGAATCACCTGATAAGGTGTTCCAATCTACATCACAAAAGCCTTCAAGTACATCATGATATTTTTTATAGAACAAACCACAATTTTTTTCTCTAATTAAAATTTCACAACTCTTGTTATAGCATGTCAATGTTCATTATCTAGCTTGCTTGTAAACCTGTCAAGTACTCCTACTGCATATGCAATATCAGGCCTAGCAATCAGTCACATAGCTCAAACTTTTGTTTATGCTAGCATATTCCTTTTTGATTTATTACATCATCTTCACTTTCAATAGGAAATAAGTGAACACTTGAATCAAAAGGAGTAGCAACATGCTTGCAATCAAGAAAGTTCTATTTTTTCAAAATTTTCCGTTAGGGAAAATTCCATCTCATGTTCTTGTTAGTTTTATTCCAAGAATAAAATTTACCTCACCAAGATCTTTCATATCAAAATGGCTTCTAAGAATATTTTTAGCTTCATCAATAACACTCATGTTAGAGCCAAAAATCAATAAATCATCAACATATAGACAAATAATCACATGTGAATTATTCCAAGACTTGTGATATATGCACTTATCACACTCATTTGTTTTAAAACCATTTCCAATCATGCAGGAATCAAACTTTTCATGCCATTGCTTTGGTGCCTGTTTCAAGCATATAGAGATTTAGTAAGTTTACATACTTTGCTTTCTTGGCCTACTTCAACAAAAGACTCGGGTTGTTCCATATAAATTTCCTCATTTAGATCTCCATTTAAAAAAGTTGTTTTTACATCCATTTGATGAATTTGCAAATAAAAAATTGTAGCTATAGCAATTAAAAGTCTTATAGATGTATTTCTAGTTACAGGAGAAAAAGTATCAAAAAATTCTAGGCCTTCTAGTTGTTTAAAACCTTTTGCAACTAGTCTAGCCTTATATTTATCAATAGATCCATCCGGTTTCAACTTTTTTCTTAAGACCCATTTGCAACCAATTGTTTTACAACCCGGTGGTAAATCAACTAACTTCCAAGTTTTATTAGAAATTTGTGATTTCATTTCATCATTTACAACCTCTTTCCAAAAGATGGAGTCATGTGAAGATAAAGCTTCTTTTAAAGTTAGAGGGTCATCTCCAACATTAAACACATAAAATCAGGACCAAAATCTTTTTCTACTCTAGCTCTTTTACTTCTTAACTCAAAATCATTGACTTCTTTATTTTTCAAAGTAGAAGTAGAAGAACTAGGTAGTGACAAAATATTTTGGTCAATCCTTTGACCCCCACTATTTTTAGAATCTAAAGAAAAGTTATTTTCATGAAAAATAGCATCACCTGATTCTATCACAATATTATCTTCAAGATTAAAAAATCTATAGGCTCTACTATTTGAAGTATAACCAAGAAAAGCACAAGTAGTAACTTTCTTACCAGATTTTGTAATCTTGGGATCCATTAGCCTCACAAAGGCTAGACAACCCCAAACTCTTAGATATCCCAAACTTGGCTTGTAACCTAATTTCCACAATTCAAAAGGTGTCAGTTTTGACTTTTTATGAGGCACACGATACAACACATAACAAGCAGTTAAAATAGCTTTACTCCAAAAATTTAAAGGTGCATGTGACTCAATAAGCATGGCATTAGTCAATTCAATCAAAGTTCTATTTTTCATTCCGCTACACCATTAGATGAAGGAGAATAGGGAGGAGTAGTTTCATGAATTATTTCCAATGATCTAACAAAAGAATTAAACTCATTTGACTCATATTCACAGCCTCTACCACTTCTAATTCTTTTTATTTTTCTTCCAAACTGATTTTCAACCTCATGGAGATAAGTTTTGAAATTTTCAGAAGCATCACTTTTATTTTTCATCAAGTAAACATATGTAAACTTAGAAAAAACATCAATGAAAGTGATAAAATATCTATTACCTCCACGAGTTAAAATTCCACCAATCTCACAAATATCAGTATGAACTAATTCTAACAAATCAATTTTTCTTTCAACTTGAAAATGAGGCCTTTTAGTGATTTTGGCTTTACTACAAGCCTCACATTTTTTCAAAATTCTTTTTAACTATTGGGATTAATCCTAAATTACTCATGATTCCAACATAACGATCATTAATATGACTCAAACGAGCATGCCAAAAATTAGTACAAGAAAACATATAAACAGAAGTAGAAGCTTTATTCACTTCTACATTCAATTTGAACATCCCATCACAAGCATACCTCTTTCCCACAAAAATATCCTTCTTCACAATTATATATTAATCAGATTCAATAATTTGTTTAAAGCCTCCTTTATTAAGAAGAAAACTAGACATCAATTTTTTTCTCATGCAAGGAGTATAGAGTACATCTTTCAAAGTTAATACCCTTCCAGAAGTAAAACACAATTCGACATCTCCCATTCCAAGCACTTGAGTTTTGTGAGAATCACCAAGCATGATGGTTTTGGGCTCCTCAAAATGAGTATATTTTTTAAACCAATCTTTGTCATAAACAGACATAACGATTTGCACCAGAATTAGCCCACCATCCATCAATACTTTCAACCATGTTTATGTCGGTAATCACTGCCACAAAAGGTTCTTCAGTAACGTTTGCCTGAGGGTTAGGACCACATTTCTGGAATCTGCAAAATCGAGCAATATGCCCACTCTTGCCACAAACAAAGCACAATCTCTTATCTTGAACTTGTTGATTTTGTGCTTGGTTATTTTCACCATTATTTTTCTTGGGAGGTCTACTATTATTTTCTTAAATTTTTTCTTCTTAGGCTTCAAAGAAGTATTTTTGTGAGTTTCAAGAGTCGCATTGTTTGAAGTAATTAAATTTACCTTCGTTGTGATGCTGCTCTCTTCTTTTTGTAAAAGTGCATCTTGGCCCCTTTCCTCTTCACCATCGTACTTTTCCACTTTCTCATTATGAGAAAGAAGTTCATCATCATCCATGAAGGTGTCATCAACTTTATTAGGATTCTTCTTAGTTAACACATAAGAAACATTGAGAAGACTTAAGTAGAAAAATACTTTATCCTTCCATCTTTTGAAATGGTTATCATTGAACCGAAATGACTTGTTAAGGTCTCCCATCTTGACATCCGCGGTTTTTTCAATTGTAGCCATCATGATTCTCCTTAATTTTGTTAGTGAAAATCTTACAAGGTAACAAAATTACAAGATTACAATTGAAAATAAAATGAAGAAATAAAATCTCTTCAAGGCTGAGGCGCGGATATCTCGCTCTCTTTAAGGAGATTCAAGCTCACTGCAACAAATGTTTTCATCGGTCCAGCAGTAGTTTTCTTGACTTGTCCCCTCCAGGATACAACAACCTAATCATAAAATATAATTCAACAACTCTGGACAAGAGTTGAGTTCAAAGCTCTACAAAAAAAACACATCCCTTCAACTAATAAGAACTCTCTTTTTAGACTAACTTTTTTCCTCTCTATATCTTATCTTATGTATTGTGTGTGACTAACCAAATGAAGACCACCACTATTTATAGTAGAAGAAGTCTTCCTAAGAATAAATAGGAAGATAATGAGGTAGTAAATAGTGAAGATAATGGTCTTAGGAGTTACATAGGTTACAATGTATAATGGGGAATAAAGAATGAATCATATATGAGAGGTTACAAAAGTTTTAATGGACAATGAAACCTCTCCTGGCTGAATAGTAAAAGCCAACCGTTGGTGGCATGCAACCAAGAATGAGATGCAGTAACTCCAAAACGGAGTAATGCTCAAACTTAATGTTCCAACGGCAAAGTAATTGCCATTACACCCAACTTCTGTAACATATATGAGAAGTCAACCAACGGATAACTTACAGCAAAGGCAATACTATCCGGGGCGGATCTATGAAGGGGTGTAGGGGTGCCACGCCACCCCCGAACTTCGACGGAAACTCTATATATACATAGGTATATATATATATATATATATATATATATATATATATATATATATATAATATTTATATAAATATAAAGCGTGCCACTCAGAGAACAAAACTAGCATGTGGTGCCACGGTAGGAAGGCAACTTTAGAAGGTTGATGTTGCGGGTTTGAATCCCATTTGTGCCTATTTTTTTGAGAAATTTGCTGTAGACATTTTTTAAGAAAAAAAAAAGGCTCCAAGCACCTTTTTTTTAAGGAAAAACAACTGGCACATTATTTTATTTTATTAATAATTGTTATTGACTTAAATTAAATTAATTACATTATTACTCCTTTGACTTTTCACTTGTTTATTTACTTGTAAAGTTGATTTTGATTTTACCTGTTGCTACGACAACTGTGGAGAGAGCATTTTTGTCAATGAAGCACAAAAAAAATTAATTGCGGAATAGTATTGGTAATCAATATTTAAATGATTGTCTAGTGTATTACATAGAGCGTGATGTATTTATAAATGTTAGTAATGATGTTATTATCGATCATTTTCAGAATATGAAAACTCGTCGAGGACAATTGTAAATGAATGATGAATATTTATAATATTAGTAATATTATTGAAAGTTTTAAATTTGTTAACTTCATGCTTTTAGTGTGGAGTGTGGATTTGTAATATCTTATTATTTATATTTTATTGATTGATTTATGATATATATCGAAAAGACGAATAATTTAATCAAATATAAAATTAATTTAATCGATAAGTCTATTTGACACCCACGAACTCTAAATCCTGGATCCGCCACTGAATACTATGACTCCAAAGTATTAGCAAATTAAAATACAAAATATTAATATTAAAATGCTGACCAACAACAAATATATTTTCCCAACAATGAATCCTCATCCTACTCTAAATCTAAATTACATTTTTTTTTTACCAAAATCGTCTTTTTTAAAATGATTTAATAATTTCCCAAAAATTAAGTAGTGATTCTATTAATTTAAAATAAAATAAATTTTCGCCGAAGTTATGAATATTTTTAAACTTGATTTGAAAATCGATCGAAACACCCACCACAATGGAGTGGAGCAAACGAAGCAAGTTAGAAACAATCCTAGGGTTGGAACTTGAAGGATTAGCAGTATATATATATATATCCCTTGATATACTAAAGGAGACGTTTAATAAAAAAAATTGCATAATGAGATCCTAGCATTTAAATAAAGTGGAATTTAAGCATTTGGACCACTATTTCAATCGAAGAATTTTACAAAAACAAATGTGAAAATTTTCAAAAATAATTAATTGCAAGGGTAATATAGAAAAAAATATTAATTAATGCTTTCTTGATTTAGTAAGGTGGACAACTAATACGAGACAACTATTTTTAGTATAATGATCAACTAATATGAGACGGGGGCAATATTATATATTAATTTGAGATTGTTGTTCTAAATTAAAAACCCATAAATCTCAAATCATGGATTCGCCTTTGCTTAGTGATGGTTGTTTTTTGGAAACCATTGAGGATGGAGACGTAATTAGAAATGATGAGGGCTAACTCCTCATGACCTATTCTATTCCTCTAGACCGAAAAAATAGGAATTGAAGCTGAAGCAAATTTCTTTCTTATTTGGCCTCAATTGGTTTTTAGACAATGACTAAAATATGATCATGACTCAATTGGTTTTTAGACAATGACTAAAATATGATCATGACTCAATTGGTTTAATTTTGTATTTAACAATTGGGATACTCCTTGGAGGATCAAAGAAACCATCAAGAATATTAGCGCGATTGTAACTAGAACTATCCTTAGACACTGTTTTAGAGAAGCTAATCAAGTTGCGAATAAGCTAGCTTCTCTAAGTAAATGGCCAATGAACCCTCAAACAAAAGTATTGGGCCCAACAAAGGTACACATGTAAGTGTGGTTGATAAGAGTACCACATCGTAATGTGAGTGAGAAAGCAAAAAGCTAGTATATAAGGAGCTCGTGCATGTTAGTCAAGGAAAATCACGCAGCCACGCGGTGAGCACATAGCTAACTATTCTTTCGCCTTTTACTAAATAATATCTTGTGCACGCTGCAATTAATGGTATACACCAATTTTTGGAGGGATTTTCTTAACTGAAGATCCCAACAATTCAAATTAACAAAAGTTTGTGGGTTGTTCTTAATCAAATTTTTTATATATTTTCTTTGTTTTAGAGTAGCATTGAACTATTTGCTAAAGTAATATAAAGCCAACATTTATAAAAGTTATGAAATTGAATCTATATTAGCAAGGTAACAAAAGGGTTGAAAACATAAAGCGGGGAGGGTTAATAGCACAAAAACTTGTTATGTGGGGTGCCTTGAAATTATTACGGGCTAAATTAAAGCTCAATCCACACGGCACAGTCCCATTATCATCTCTAAGCAATAATAATTAATATACTCAGTATCCTAGCACATAGTGTGGATGGTTCTATATTAACATTTAGCAATAAATTTGATTGGAACAAATATTCATCGACAAAATAATTAACAAGATGATAATGTAGGTGCTAGAATAGAAATCTTAACTATTTAAGTTCTATATTGACATGTAGTAAAGCTTGAGGAAACTTCATAAAATCTAAAATGAAGAACAAGATGACATAACATTCACCTCTACAAGTGAAGGACAGCGAGCTAGCTTAAGCTTCATGAAAAGATGTTCATTTACAGAGTTTACAAAACCTTGCAACATTATCTTTCGAACTGCCATGGGATCTTCTTCTATGAAGTCAGATGCTTTAAGATACTCTTTGACTCTGATCATGCTACTTTTATTTATAATGACCCTTTAGGTCATTTTCTTCAATTTCTGATCTTTTCAGCAGTAAGAGCTTTCATGTAGGGACACTTGCTGGGACTAACGATTTAGTCGTCGGGTTGTTCATTTTGATTTGCGCAAGTTTTTGTATTTTGGAGCCTTTGATACGTGAACGTTTGACTTTAGTCAAAAGTTCAGGTAGACAGCCTTAGAATAAAATTCTGATGGTTTTATCAGCTCTGGAAGGACCATTTTAGGCTAGGGGCATGGTTGGCTTGGACCCCGATAATTCAAGTGCGAGTTTGTGCCGTTAGGCATTTTAAATTTGAAGTTTAAGGTGAGGGTTGACTTGTCAACATTCTTGGTAAACTTACTCTTGTGAGAATTCTTCAGTGCGGTTAGCTCTGAAATGTCGAGTTTGGTCTAGAATGACCCCTTCTGTGGTTCCCTAGGATTTCAATTTCATTTTGAGCCTTCTTGTGATTTTAAGCTCAAAATAAAACTTGAGTGTGGGACCCACTTTTCTGAAAATTGACCTCGAATGTAAGTTTCGATGGTTCCATTGAATTCGGAATGTTGAATTTAATGGGATAGCATATCTATTTTATCTTTAACGGACCCCGAACAAATTTCAAGGGTCCGTTCAGAGACTTTGAAAAATTGAAAAATCTGGTGTTGATAGTGCCAGGCCTTTAGTGGTAAGAATTTAGTCTTTTAGCGACCAGATATAGCTTTTAGAGACCAAAATCGCTGCTATTTAAATAGCAAAGTGTCATATTAAGCCCTCATTTTAAAACTTCGATATCTCAAGTTAGAAGCTCTGTTTTCGGTGATTCAAGTTGCGTTACGTCTGAAACTAGTAAGGCTACATGTAGGAACGTGGAAGTCGGCGTATATAGGTAATTTCTTTTCGGAAGGGGATGCCCAAGTCCTTTAATGGTATTTTTCTAGTGTATTATTGCATGGACTGTTTAGACCATTTTGAAGCTTAGATTGTGCCTATTTTCGAGGCACAAGCTCCTTGGGCTATTTAGAACCTTTTGACAGAGTGAATTTCAGAATTCCTGTTGTGGGTCCCACATTCCCATTTTGACTCCATTTTGGGCCCATTTTCAATTGTTGTGATTTTAGTGTCAAAGCGTCTATAATGATGATGTGATAGATAATTTGATATATGGATGTGGACTGTGGCATTTCGGATGTGGATAGCTCATGTGTGGTAGATTTGGAGCGGTTTAGTTTCAGCTTTGAGGTAGGCTTCGGTCTATTTTCTTGATTAAACTTTTTAGATAATGCCTAGTATAGATTTCATGTAATTTCGGATGGTATTTTCTGGGTATTTAGTTTTTTTATCTTGTTATTCCATCCTTTCTTAATGCTGTAGGAGCCTTGGGCTTATTGTAGGTATTATAATCTTTAGTTTAGGTTGTGGCATCGCTTGTGGTGTAGATGATCTTTCGTATCCTCTTTAGAAGTGAGTCGTGGTTGCCTTGGACTAGACTGGACATTAGGTGTTTTAGGTTGTGTTTTATCGCCTCGTAGTTATAGTTTGCTCCCATTAGGTCTTGTTTTTGTGGTCTCTTTGCAATGATGCTTGTGACCCTAGTGGCTCGTCATAGACATGGGTTGGTCCCACCTGTGCTCAGTCTAGGACTGGAGCGGTGTGCTTGGGGTAGAGCGTCATCCCTTGAGTTTGCTCCCCTTTTATTCATTTGAAATCTTTCTTGATCCCTTTGCTTGTTGATTAGCGATGGGCATCTTGTATCCTTATTGAGCTTAAAATTATACTGTTGGGCTCGAGATCGTAGGTGATGAACTATTGGATTCCAAGTTAGTACTCTCTGCCTTGGTAGTGTGGTTCCATCGGCGGTATAATTATTTGATTTATTTTTGCCTTGTTTGAATGCTGGTGATGTCATGCATTGCATTGTTTGAGCATTTTCACAGATTTTGTAGTACAATCCCAGCCCATGCATTGGCATATTTATCATTCATGATAAGATACTGTTTTATTTAGTTTTTATTCTAAATTATTTTTAAAGCGAATTGTACCACCTGGATCACTTTACTTACTGATTTTTGAGATTCGACGCGTCAGGGAGGTGATGCTTTTTATACTTGAGATATTAGAGGCATTGAGGATTTACTCAGTTTTTACTTAAATAATCAGTGTGTCGATGCCCTTTCATGCATGCTTTTGGTCTTGCTAGTTCCCCTAGGAGTGTACTGACTGGGTAGGCGGGCCCATTATTGGTAATTCATGGTTCGAGGTCGTTTCTTCAAGTTTGAGGCCATTATTTCCAGTCCGAGGCTGATGTTGATGGTTCAAGGCCGTTTCCCAATCCGAACCTGATGCTTTGCGGTTCGAGGTTGTGTACCTCTGGTTAGAGTTTTGGATGGTTAGTGATTGTTCTGTTGCTCACCCTGAATTCACATGTATTTCTTATCACCAATATAGTTGTTTGTACCTTCTGGTTTATGAGGACCAGTTCGATTATGTTTGTCGTTTGTATCTTCCGGGCTTATGGGGTTCGGGAAGGTTATTGTTTGACTATATTTTGTTCTTTCCTATTGTCACGATCGAAGGGTACCCCCTAGACGTAACATGACACATAACACCCCTAAAGGCGCTATGTAAGCCACTTAGCATATCATCACCTAAGTAAAGAACAATAAAGAGTAAAAACACATTTTTCAAGTCTTAAATTTTCATAAAAGCAAAGTGGAAGTCTAGACATAGTCTCATTTAGCCATCTATTACAATCGAAGTCTCAAAAATAGGGTCGCAACCCTTACAATAGAAATCTGAAAAGTTTTATACAATTAGAGGAAGAGAACAACAAGATAGCACCCGTCCTCGGATCCATGAGGACTCATCACAAGCTTTGGAGAATAATCAATCCAAGCTTTGAACAAGAAGGAAGATCACCTCAAACGCCGAAACCTACACTTTGTAGAAAAATGTAGAAGAAATACGGGTTAGTACAAATATGCACTAAGTATGATAGTCATGCATAAATATCCTTGAAATCATGCTAAAATGGACATTTTATTTGAAATGTATGCACTTTACCAAGTTTAGAGTTCATTATGAAAATTACTGTAAAAGCATAAGATACAAGCATATTCAACATATTGATCATCACATCACAATGGACACAATCCATAAGTACCCTCAAAGCATCCTAGTACAATGTATGAATAAGATCCCATATTTCTATACACACTAAGGAAAGCTTATTAAGTAACTATAGTTCATAACTCAAATTCTAGTGCATATTATCATAGTGGGATTAGCTTTAACAGACATAGACCATGAGAGCTTAATCATGGAATACAATGTCTACCCCACACCGAAAAGATGTTGTCCTACTTGCCTAAGGTATAACTCATCTATTAGCTTAGATGGATCCACTAGCTAAAAGACCTATGAGGGCACATAGTTTATGGGATAAGGGGATTGCTACTAGAAAACCCGACCTCTACTAACGTAAGGGCTTCACTCCCAAGAGATTGTTCCTAGAAACCCGATCTCTACTATCGCGAGGGCATCCATATCATATCACTATCCACTCAGTGCTAAGCATAATTCCCATTGAGTTTATATTAAGTCTTGCCTTAAATTGATAATTATGGAAGAATGTCTTGACACTCAATCCAACAAACTCATGCTAAAGCTCCTAGATTCATTAGGGGAGACTAGTCTTCAACCCTTAGAATCACTATATGTGACAAACCTTTCACATTGTATGATATTCATACCTAAGTGTGTACATGAGAATAATCATCAAATCAACACAACAATTAGATTATAATGTAGTCACTTTACTTTCAAAGCAATCTAATTGTATACACACAAGTCTCATACACATAGCTAATTCCCATGTTTTTCCCTCCAAGGATTATAGATCACATTCAACCAATCAATCTAGAATTACTACATTAGATATAGATGGTGACACAATTCAATTAACTAAACTACTACAAGTACAATTTCATAGTTACTACAATTCACCCAAATCACAAGTCATAATAGGGTTATGGGGAATTCATGGATTCATGGGAGATTTTATCATAAAACAACAATTCAATCATAATATAAGATAATTAAATCATTGAAAACGTTTTTAGAAAGAACCCATGACTTGGAATGAAAACCCTAGGTTTTTGGAGACTTTTCTACTTTGAAATTGAGAGTTTGAGGACTTCATGGATGAAAGCTAACCATGAATCAAAGGCTATCATACCTTAGATGAAGAAATCCACAAAAATCGTGTGAGAAAGCTTCCTTCTTCAAGCCCTAGTCGGATCTTCTTCTTCTTCTTCTTGGGGTTTCTAGAGAGAAGATTTGGGAGAGGTTTTGATTTGATTTGGGATTTATGAATCATGATCTTAGATGGATTATTTTAGTTGAGAAAAATACTTATATAGTTGTTTAAAATAGGCCTAAAACGACACCACTTAACCATTAAATAAAAAGAAAATTACAAAAAGGCCCTTAACCTTAACTGCCAAAAGCCAGTTTCAGGTGTCACCTACGACCCAGGACCCACGTTCTGTGAGTGGACTCACGTAGCGTCCTATAGGTTCGTGGTGACTGATCTGCAGCTTGGTTTTGGGGGTCTTGATCCACGATCCCCACCTATGGGGCGTTGGTGGACCTACGGGGCGTAGGTGCCCTCGTGGGTCACTACCTAGGTAGCCTTCTAGGCCTTTTCCTCAAGGACCCATGGCTGGTCCTTGGGGTTTAGGCCTTGACATTTTAAATCTAAAACATGAAATTATAAGGTACATGGATTCATTTTCAAGGCCCTAATCCTAACGTCAAGCTCTAACTTAGCCTAGTAGAGGAGAAGAAAAAAATCATGCCTCTTTTTCCTGAACCAGAAAATAACGCTTATTTCTCCTTTTTAACTAGAGAATATGATTCTGAGTTCTAGTAATATATGGGCATTGCAGAGACCACAAAATTAATTATTGAGGCTTCCTATTATTGAATTAATTCCAAATAATTAATTTGAATTATTCTTACCAGAATAAATTACAAACAATTCCACTAGAAACTCCTAATTACACTTCTCTATTTATATTTCAAAATTATCCATTAAACACTTAATGTTATTCTCCATGTTAAGATTACACAGACTAACCAATAAATTAAATTACAGACAAATTTAATTAAATGATTCATTTCCTTAAGAGAACTTCTTAACTTATTTAATGTGTCAGATTCATAAATCCACTTGCGAGGTTTGACATGATGAAAACTTATAAGCTTCTCACAAAGGCAAATCATCAATCTCTATATTGATACATGGATTCCATCAACTAACGTATTATTTCACCAATATATATTATTATCATCCAATCTACAAGTCATATTGACCCATCTCATAATCTCACATTTTAATAAATCAAAACGATAATTAATATATACAAATCATAATAGTTATATCAGGATTAAGAATATAAGTACATTTAACAGTTTAGAGAATATTTTTTTGTCAGTCTTTCTAAAGCAACTATCTCTACTCGATCCCGTTCAATATATACAAAATGCGCTAGCACAAGAAGTTGGAACTATACTGTTCCCATAACCAAGATAAATTATATATAATCTTGTGCTACAATCATACCGATGGCATGTCCAATTACCATCTTAGATTGTGAACAAAAAAATATATACTTATAAGAACCGATGATTTAATCCTATGTGTATAATCATATACCCTATACACTAAACTATCTACTATATAAGTAAACAGACACTATAAACGAATCTATGATCTATTAAAACTAAATAAATATTTATTCTATAATAAATATTACATCTTAACATATGGTTAATAGTATATATCCCAACAGGTTTTGACTTTAGAATTGTGGTTGTGGGTCCTCCTTACATTGGGTAGTTGACTTGGCATCTTAGTTTCTTGCGATAAGATTGTTGGCATGCGATCCAGGTGTGATCTTGACTCGACTTCTTACCCCTTGTTTCCTATTTCTATTCATTCTTTCCCATCTATTTTAGTAATTCTTGTTTAGTTACTTTGGTTATGTATTCCTTATTACTTGATGTTTATGATTTTTTTTATCTTTTTATCTCAGTCGGTCGTTGCCTACTGTGTATTATTTTTGGTAATCATACTACATTTCTGCCCCCTGCAGATCTTAGTTTGAGATATCGCCGTTGATTTGGAGTAGTGCGGAGCAACTTAGAGTTTCTGAGACTTAGGAGAGATCCTAGCGTTCGGAGTTGTCAGTTTCCATCTATTTTTTGGTAGGCTTAGTCTTTATGTTGTCTTTAGAGATAGTATGCTTATCTTGTATTTGTAGAAACCTTGTACTCTTATTTTGGATTAGATGCTCAACCATTGACTGATGCCAGGACTTGGGATGATTCATATATTTTTTTCTATTGATTATCCTTTCTTCAATTGATATAAGCTTTTTGCTTTTTTTTTTATTGTTGGCTTCCGCTTGATAGCTCATTTTTTATGGCTCCGGGCTAAGGATTATGCTAACCTATTGGTGGAATGTAGTAGGTGCCATCATGACCTGAGAAAATGGTTCGTCACAACTTTCCTCATCATGATTTGACAATCCATGATGTATAATAACATATATATCCAATTTAGGTGATACAAAAAATTATAGAAGTAGCATAGGAAATCATGAAAGGATGCATGGAAGATGTTTTAAAACCTTTAAACACGGATGTTATGACGGTATAATTTTTTTTTACAAAATTACTTTATAATATTGTAGGTAAATCTTTAATAAGTATTGATTGGTATAGTTATCAAAAAGCTAGTAGAGAAATAATTATACCTGAATAAAAATCTTAAGTAAGATTCATGTAGATGAAACAACCAAAAGTTTATTTTCTCTCATTCTTGTCTTATTTAAAAGGGAAAAAAAGACATTATTTATTTAATAGACTATATATTTGATGTGTTATCATACTATAAAGTAAGCAACTAATAGAGAAGAGGCAACACTGAATAATACAAGTTTGAATTTAAATGGTTTAGAGCTCGTATATCGATAAATGTATTTGTTTTTAAGAATTAATTACTTAATGCTCGGGCACCCATTAACTTTGTATTGGACTACACATATCTATGTAGAAATTAAGAAGCATTGGTATATATTTAACTAGTCATTTAATGACTTAATCTATAAAAAAATAAGTCAAAGCTTTAGTACATAATAGTTGCTTTCTTTATTTATATTTAATTTCTAACTCAAAAAAGTTATCAAAAAGCTAGTAGAGAAATAATTATAATTGAATGAAAATCTTAAGTAAGATTCATATAGATGAAACAACCTATGAATATTTTATCCATCCTAAAAGCTCCTGCCCTTTTTGCTCCCTTGATAACTAAACTCACAATCTTTTTTTTAATACAAAAAACTCACAATTTTAAAGTTTAAGATGAGGGAACATTTTGAACTCTCCAGAATTAATCCCCCCCTCTACAATCTCATATTTTAGCACACACAAACTTGATTAGATCAAGATTAAGGTTTGTTTACCCGAACAAACACAAATTAAAAATAAAAACTCTTCCACTCCACACATAATTTTTAAAAAAAAAATCATAAGAACGTATCAATTTTTTTTATATACAGGAACATGAAAGCATATTTGATTTCTTTACACATCGTAACTAATGTTACACACAATATTCAAAACTTCAAATAGTATTATTTCTATAGAGAGAAAAAAATCAAAGTCAAACAACACTAGATTGAATAAATTTTATTCAGTGAAACCTAAAAAGGAAAAAAAGGAAAAGAAAAATAGAACAAACCTACGGATTTCAGTCGAACAAAGAGAGAACTGCACATAAAAGTTTTGCTTCTTCTACATATTTATAGATTTCAAATATGATAAATCGTAAATGATATTTGAATACTTTTATTAGTTTGATGATGAATTAATTTCTTTTTACTCAATAAATATATTCCTATTACAATGATATGATCTCATTTAATATCTTTGACTCCGAAATCTAAAAAGTTATTTCATCAGTATCATCGATGGGTAAAACACTAAACACTAACTTCATAATTTTCTAAACTAGTTTAAATAATTACAATATATAATCAAAGAATTCTATATTCGGAGTATTCACACATACATAAAATACTTTCCCCGCATTGTCATAGTGAAGCACTTGTATTCATTTTAATTTGTTATTTTATTTAGAAAGTGTTGTCACGCCCGACGCCTACTCCCTGGACGTGGCCAACACTCAAGGATCATTGCTCATCCCCAAGTGATCCCTTAGTCTTGGCTGACTACTTAGAGGAAAACTTACTCAAGCAATGATAAGCTCAAAATAGATTTAAATCAGTTAAACTCAAATACTCATCTCATAAAGTCTGGAAAATACTCAATAACAATACTTATAGTTTGAAAAACATATCAAAGAGAGTAAATACTGAGAGACACCTCCACTCTGTCTATCTATGAAGCCTCTACTATTAAAAAAAGATGTCGAGACAAATGCAAGGAGGCTCAGCAAAAGCTAGCAGGATTGTAGAGTGATCTCAACGAAGAGCCTATTGATAATCCTTATTACCTATATCTACATTGTTGAGTAAACTCAGTACATTTGAATGTACGATAGCCGAAGCGAAATAACTGAATGAAAGGATTGCAATAGATAAAAGAAATACTCAAGCTAAAGGTAAAGAAATAAATGAGTTAAATCATTTAAAGTTTTACAAAATTCTTACTCATCTCTGAACTCAGCATAATAAGTGACAAATTAAAATACACTTTAACTATATTTGGTAGATTCTCTAATCGAGAACCATCATTATGAGCTACATGATGATACATCGTCTCGCTCATATTGCCAGAACTGTCCTTTATCGTACCGGGATATAGAACCTCGAACAAAGTGGACCCACTAAGAAATAAGGATTCATCTAAAAATTATGATCATGTACCCATGTTGGCAAGACATTATTTATAAGGATTTTGAGTTGTCTGAACTCATCTCCATATCGGTGATCAGTATACTCTCAATGGTATATACTCATGCTCAAATGTATAAAACATATTGTCTCTTATTTGAGATAATTGCTCAAACTATCCTCTTTAAGAGAAGTAAATGCTCGGAAATATCTCTCAACTCATTTCTCATTTAGAAAACAAGGTTTCTCTTTACTCAATGTAAAAACACTTTCTCTGGGTTGAGATAATTACCCAAAGAGGCCTCTTTAAGGGCTAACTACTCTATGCTCAATCTTCTGAAAACTTTATTTCCTTTCTCCAAATATTACTGTCTTTCTTCATGTAAAAATGAAACATTTGAGAAATACTTAGTTCCTTATACTCTTGCTCAAATCTTGGGTAAAATGCTTTCTCGAACTCCTCTCTACTTTCTCAAAACCTTAGTTTAAAACAAAATGTTGGCTTTAAAAGATTTTTCAAAATTTATAACTCAAAATAGATTTCATGCTGAAATATAGACATGAACAACTCAAATCAAGGATCTCAAGAATAATATAGAAAAACTCAATACTCAGAACCCAAGAACTTAGAACTCACTGATCTTACTCATCTCAAGAAAACTTAATTAATAGGTTTCATGCTGAAATATAGACATGAACGAATAAACTCAAGAATCTCAATGCATAACATATAGCAATTTACTAATTAGGAATAGAATTTAAAAAAGACTCAGGAACTCAAGAACTCAAAACTCAACATCAACTCATCTGAAGAATACTCAAATCTAAGGATAAAATTCTATATTACTCTTTTACTGATTTGAAAGTAGATGTAGGGAGTGAGGAAGAACTAGTCCAACCCTATGGTAGCCTTATTTACCTGAGAACAAAGTTCTTGGCGAAATTGGTGAAGCACGAACATCGCTCAAAACCATAGATTTTCTCCGCTTGGAACCTTGCTCTAATGACTTAAATGAATAGAAAAAGAATTGATTAACACCTTCTAAGCTCTTAACTAGGCGTAAAACTACTTGGTTTAGGCTTAATATAAGGGTTAAAACGACATAGGGGAAAGACCAAAATGACCCAAACTTAAAAACTAACGGAGTGTCTTAAAAGAAAGGCTTCACAAACCTTTTAGGGCTACACGATTAGTGAAAAACTTCACCGTTCGTCAGGTCATCCATGAAACTTTGATTTGCCTAACAAGGCTTCACTAAAATGGGCATAACTTCTTACTCTGAACTCAAAATGAAGCAACCATGGTGGAGTTGGAAAAAAGACTCATAGACCTTTAATTTGATAGGTCATGGGCCACCTAATTCTTTATATGCCGAAAGATATGGTCGTTTGAATTTGACCCAAGGAAAATCTTAAATTGAAACTTTATTTGTAAGAAATCTTTCAACTCAACTTTGTGCTAAAGGTTCCTGTGACCTTAATTCATATCCAAATCATTCCCAAAATAAATAATTGACCTTTACACATATGAAAAATTTAAGAATCACCCGACATGACCTTATACATAAGTAAAAAATAGTTCGGGTCTTAACTTAGATATTTTTGGGGGGTGTTACAATTTCTCCCCCTTAGGATCAGTTGTCCTTGAATGATTGTTAAACTGAGAATGGAAAGGAAAATAGTTACTCTTACTATCTTTTTGACTTCTGAACTTCTCTACTATCATATTTGGAAGTAATTCATTCTGAGAGTTTTGAAACTAGACTCAAGCACGCTTGGCAGGAAGATCACATAAGATTTCAAGATTACAAGCCATGACATGAAACAAGAGTATTCGGGCACGAAGTAAGAACATGAATACTCTGCCTTGAGTGATACGACTACTAGCTTTTAAGCTTTGAAAAACTTCTCAACTATGCTCTCCTTTCTTATTACTACACTTCATTAGCAGCAACTCATAGCTCCCACTAGAGTATACGAGTATTCCTAAAAATATCTAAGTCAAATTATTTTCTCTTATTGTGTTCAAGACTAATATCTAAATCACAAGGGGCTAAACATGAGATAGTTATACTAATCTAAACCACAAGATTGAGGTTCTATACCTCTATAGGGAATCTCATCCAAATAATACTTCTCCTTATAACTGCATTCAACCAACTTAGAGCCCAAATCAAGAAACACCTAATACATCATTGATTTATCCACATGTTAACATCACCACATTTAATATTAGGATTATAACCACTCTATGGACTCCTAATAATCAACCTTCTAAGAATTTCTCATTCTCTGATCATCTCTATCAACTGAAATTTCACATATTACTACCAACGACCGACTAATTGCTCTCACTTAAATATCTCATAGTAAGTATTCATCTCATTCTTCCTCCACATTTATAACCTTAGATGGAATAAGCACATAATAACTACCACAACAAGAAACATCAACCCTCACCTTCTATCATTACTCAACTACTCTCCATATTATCGCTATCAAAACTTAAAAGCATCATTGAAAGGGTTTAGGATGAAAGATCATAAGTGTGATTTATTCAAGACATCTGATATAAGAATATGCATGACATAACATTATGTTTCTAGCCAATGAAAGTAAATCATTATTTCGCAAGACTGAGCATACTATGAGACATGAGTGCTTATATGAATAGGTTCATATCATGAGGCTGTATCCTTAACTTTATGGAGTAAGATTGGGATCAATTGGCGAAAGTTTTTTCCCTTCATTCTGGGAATTGAGGATAGCTGTGAATATTTCTAAAATGTATGAGCATAATAAACACAATTATGATATTAGAGACATCAACTTGATGGTCTAACAAATGAACTTTAAGGAATACACTAGAGTGTGAATGGATCGATATATCACTTTAACTCTTTCGAAACACATTCATATCTGATTCTCAACATTTTACTTGGTTTCTCATCTTATCATCTCCCCCTTAAAGTTGATACTTTAAACTTATGGATCAATTTCATTATCTATAAGCTACTCTATTTTCAATCTACTCTAATACTAATGAAAGGCTAATCCATGACTACTGAACTCTCCATATGGAGGTATTAAGATTCCTTCTAAGACCTCTTTCTTAGATGCTTCTTAACCTCTTCCTGCTTCTATAGAATTCTTTCTAAAATCGTTACCCGCATTGACTATTTATTATCCCCTCGACCAAACTCTTAAAGGTAATAAATAATGCTTACATCACCCTACCCCACATTGACAGCTCAACTTTACTATCTAGGCACACATGAAAAAATCATAAATTTAGTTAGAACCTCGTTTGACTACATATGATCTCGGGTAGACCTTTTAATGCTCCTGCTCATCTAATGACTTAGCCATACTTCATTGCTATCATCTAAGAGTCATAATACCACATTTACATCACTCACATTTATCAAAAAGTAACACCTTAAATCCTCACCTAATTTATGTCAAACGTACTCGATCAGATCTTAAAACTAACATAATCACCCTTATGTTGTCATCGATGTTATCACGACACTCGTCTTAGACTCAAGCGTAGTGTCTAGTATTAAACACATATATAAATATAATAGCTCACATATTATACTAACTTACGACTAATAGATAAAATTAAGAAACATTCACCCAGTAAGACCTCATAACAAGTAGTCCATCTTTATCTCTCAATCTACATACTTATAGTTTACCATCACATCCCATTTCACAACTTAAGTAGTATTTACCCATTCACTAAACATCATTGTCTAATTAGTTCTATAACCCTCTGAATATCATGGGGCTCTCTATTAAAAATCATTATCTTTGGCTAGATCTATAACCTTATGACTACTCTTCTCTTCTATTCAACACATATGCTTAGTCATCACTAACACAATGGTACATCGACATAAACTCCCTTGTGGTTAAAGCATACTCTAACTCATTCTATCTAGTAACAATTACTCTACCTTATATCATGAAATCTAGACAAACACTTCACTTCTTAGTCTACCCTTACGGGAAAACTCTTCATTAATAACTTATTCGGTGTGTGACTGCAACAACATAATTTATTCCCTCACTATCTCCCTTTCTTAGATTAATATACCTCTGCATGTATTCTTCTAACTCTGGGCACTTCTTCTACTACTGGCTCATAATATCTCAAATCACATTAGCTTCCAGGTGGAAATACTACCCACACATTCTAAAACACAGTCACCTCTTAAAGGATATCATTTGAAACAATATTTTTAAAGAAAAGAATTGGAGAGTACATTTCACTTTTAGCTCGAATGCATGATTTATATGAATAAGAGTGCATTATTTTGAATCTAAACACTTAAGCTCACTCATGAGCTTCTCTCAAGCCCCTCGATAGTCCCATGACTTTCTCAAGACTTTTGCATAGAGTAACTCATCGATAGGGATCTAGGCTTTGCTTTTCAACTATCTTGAGTATGAGGGTAGTTGAATTGATCTCTGAACAGAAAAATTTGAAAAAAGTTCCTTATGACACATTTTTATTAAATGATTTAGAGTATGAAAGAATGGAAACTTTTCTTGAATATATGTAGTCCCTCATTTATGGAAGTTGGGCCCTCACAACCATAAATAAGATCCTACTAACACAACTTCATAGACACCCTAGGACACTTGAACTCTGTGACCTAATACCAAGTTTGTCACACCCCAAGCCTACACACTGGACATGACCAACACTCGAGAACCACTGTTGGTCCCCAAGCAAAACCTTGGCCTAACTGACTACTTAACTATCACGACCCAAAGTACACCCTAGATGTAACATAGCATATAGAACCCTGAGAGGCCCTACAAGCCGCTTAGCATACATCATACAAGATAATAGAAGTAAGACTTTAAAAGATAGCATTTTATACATCGAAAGAGCTTGACAAAAGCAAAAGTCTCAAAGCCATATGATACATCATACGGAAAGTGATTGGGACATAACCCATACATCACATACAAAGTTTGGAAACAAAATGACATAAAACTATAAAGTGTCTCAGTCCTCATAACATAAAGACTCACCAATCACTTGAAGCACCCAATAAATGTCTAGCCACGAGTGTGTGAGGTAGGAACGTCGGGTCCTACATTCATGATATAATGTAGCCACAAGTATGCATTAGTACATGAAATGTACTAAGTATGAGGCAATATGCATAAACAAAGGCATGATAGCATAAAAGACTAAGAAAATGAGTAGGCATGATCATATTGAAACATTCAAAATCTTTAAAGAAGATATGACATGAAAATCATTAAAATATAGTCAAGTACATTAACGTTAAGGACATAAGAAATGCTTTGAAGAAAATATAATCATTTGGTGAGATATTAGCTTTAACCGAAAATTATATCATGTGAGCAATATCATGGAATTTTGTATATCCCTCAAACCGAAAGAAGGTGAATCTACTTGCCAAGGTAAAATCCCAACTCAAAGTTCTCTTGGTGCCAAGTCTAAATCCCAACGAAATAGATAAAAGGCAAATATAATTTTAGATCAAACATACAATAAATCCTTAAATATAATTCAACATAGAGGAGAAAACCTTTTACTAATGTGAATTCATATGTGAGAAATGCCTTTCACAATCATGATCATTATAGTAAGTAAGAAATTCTTTTACAATAGCCTTGATACTTTCCTTCCAAAGCACCCCCAAATTATTTATAACTATTTCATAAAATCCAAGCATATCTTGAAAGTTTAAAATTCATAGTTCATGGTTTCATCATAGGATCATAGTTGAAAAGCATAATTTACGCATAGGTAAATGCAATTTAACTAAATAACATAGATTCACATCAAATAATGCATTAGAAGAGTTAATCAATCATAATTGGATGAAACCCACATTTATTGAATTGAAACCCTAATTTGATCTTTTAGAAATTGAGTTGGGAAATTGATATCCTTGAAGACCTCATGGAGGAAAGGACTACATGGGTGAATACACACATACCTTGATTCTAGAAGCCCAAAAACAATAGAGGATTGCAAACTTGGATGAACCCTAGCTCTTCTTCTTTCTCTTTAGACTTGATAGAGCGTGGAGAGTGAATTTTGTTAAGTTTAGGGAATTTAGGAAAATTAGTTGAAAATGGGTAAATTGGGGCTTAAAACGTTTTTATAAGGCTTAGGTTAAAAGTCAAAATGACGTTGTTTTGATTTAAAATGATAAGGAAAAAGATCAAAAGGCCTTGAAAATAAATGTTGACCCATTACTCTGATTTTGACCTGCGGTCCGTAGGTCTTTATAAACCGTAGAAATGATCAGAGGCCCTTAATTTGGCAAAATTTTGACAGAAACAATCTACGGTAAGTAGGTCCTTCTGCGGATCGTAGATACCAACAGTATAACCTAAACTAAGGCTTTCAAATTTCACTAAGTCTGGGATTCACTTACAAGACTTATCTACGACTTGTACAAAGAACGACAGAATAGGGTAGGGCCGGGTCAGAGTACGACTCCAATATATAACAAATGCAACTTTCTTATTTCTCAACTTCTTAAATTTTCGGTCCAATATCTCAACCAGAACCTCTTCATAAGAAAGATTCTCTTTTATACCAAGACTCTACAGCGATCCAATAAATGCTGGATCACCAAGACATTGCTTCAACAAAGAGACATGGAAAACCGGATGCACCGATGCTAAGTCATAGGAAAATCAAGTTCATAAGCAAACTTACCAGTACACGGCAAAATTTTATATGGGCCCAATCATCTACCTTAATTTCAAGGTCTCTCCTTCTAACATCGGCATAAGACTGTTGTCGACTTTTAGCCACTTTCAACATTTCTCTAAATAAGTCAAACTTTCTCCACAGCCTTATGTACTAATTCGGTACCTATCAAAGTAATCTCACCAACTTCAAACCAACCTATAGGAGATCTACACCTCCTACCATAAATAGCCTCATATGGAGCCTTATCAATTCTTGAATTATAGCTATTGTTGTAAGAAAACTCAATCAAAAGTAAATGATTATCTCATTACCCTTGAAGTCAATCACACAAGCTCTCAACATATCTTCCCAAGTTTGGATAGTATGCTCAGTTTGCCTATCAATTTAAGGATGAAACTTCGTACTAAGCTTAACACGAGTACCAAGGCCCTTTTGGAAAGATTTTCCAAAATTGAGAAGTGAATTGGGTACCATGATCAGAGATAATGGATAGTCAGTCCTCCACCGAATAAGAAACCTTGACAGAAATGAAATGAGTCGATTTCATCATACGATGTACTTTAACCCAAATTGAACCATGTTGTCGCCAGATGTGGGGTAAACCAACTATAAATCTACATTCAAATCATCCCACTTCCAAGTAGGAATGCAAATATATTTGGACAAACCTTCCAGCTTTTGATGCTCAACTTTCACTTATTGACAGTTAGGACACTTTGCCACAACTTCTGTAATATCCTTCTTCATCCTATTCCACGAATAGATTTCCCGCAAGTCACAATATATCTTTGTGGCTCCAACGTGAATGGAATATCAAGAATTGTGGGCTTGTAATAAGATTTACTCTATTAAGTCATCAACATTGGGAACCCACAAATGACCTTAATATTGAACTATACCATCTCCCCCATAGGAGAAAGCCTTAATGGACATTTTAAGCACTGTTTCCTTCAACTCAACCATAATCGGATCGAGACCTTGTTTGTATTTCACATCCGACACAAATGATGATTTTGAACCATAATACCACCTTCATTAGAACCAACTAGCCAAACACCCAATCGGGCCAATGTGTGAACATCATGAACGAACCCCTTTTTATCTTCCTCAACATGAGTAATACTACCCATTGATAATTGACTAAGAGCATCCTCCACCACATTCGCCTTACCAGGGTGATAGAGAACACTCATGTCGTAGTACCTTAGTAACTCAAGCCACCTTCTTTGGTGAAGACTTAGATCTATTTTCTGGAACATATATTGTAAACTCTCGTGGTCGGTAAAGACATCAACATGAACACCATATGAGTAATGCCTTCAAATCTTCAAGGCAAGCACAATCGCCGCTTTATCCAAATCATGGGTAGGATAGTTATTTTTCATGAATCTTAGGTTGCCATGAAGCATAAGCAATAAATTTCCCATTTTTCATCAGGACACACCCTAGTCCAATCCTTGAAGCATCACAATAAATAATAAACTCAACGAATCCTTCCGGTAGAGTCAATACTAGAGTGGAGGTGAGTCTATCTTTCAACTCTTGAAAATTATACTCACACTCTTCCGACCATAAGAATTTAGTTTTCTTTTGGGTCAAGACTTTCAATGGAGAGAAAATCGAACAAAACCCTTCAAAAAACCTTCTATAATAACCGACCTTGCCCAAGAAATTTTGAATATTCAAAGGGGATAGAGGTGTAGGCCAACTTTTAACCGCATCTGTCTTCTTAGAATCTATCTCAATACCTTTACCGGAATCAATGTAACCATGAAAAGCCACATATCTCAACCAACACTCGCATTTACTAAACTTTGAAAAAACTTGTTGTTCCTTCAGGACTTGAAACACAATACGCAAATGATCACTGTCCTCATTTTCAATCCTTGAGTAAATCAGAATGTCATTGATAAATACAATCACAAAAATGTCAAGGTATTGTGTAAACACCCTTATTAATCAAATCTATAAATGCGGCTTGAGCATTATTCAAACCAAACTACATTACCAAAACTCATAATGACCATACCAAGTCCAAAAATCCCTTTTTAGAATGTCATATTCCTTTACCCTCAATTGGTGATAACTCGACTAGAGGTCGATCTTCGAGAAGTAGATCGCTCCTTGGAGTTGATAAAACAAATCATCTTCCTTGGAAGAAGATACTTATTCTTAATGGTAACCTTTTTCAATTGCGAGTAGTCAATAGACGTGGGAAGTTAACCATCTTTTGATCAAAGAAATAGAACTGGAGCACCCATGGCTCATATTCGGTTGGATGAAACTCTTATCTAAAAAAATCCTTCTATTGCTCTTTCAATTCCTTAAGTTCTGCGGGATCCATACGGTAAGGAGGAGTAGAGATAGGTTTTATATCTGGGAGAAGGTCAATACCAAAGTCTATTTTCTTTCTGAAGGAACACCAGGACCTCTGGAAACTCATTTACAATGGGGACCGACTCAAGAATAGGGGTTTCAGAATCCTTATCCCTGACATGAACAAGATGATGTATGCAACCCTTAGAAATCATTTTTCTAGATTTAAGACAAGAAACAAACTGACCCTTAGGCATAGAATTTCCCCCTTTTCACTTTAGGACAGGATCGTTAGGAAGTTGAAACTTGACTACTCGCATCCTGCATTCAATAGAAACATAAGAAGAATGGGACCAATCCATACCAAGAATAACATCGAAATCTAACATATCAAGCTCTAAATATCAACATGAGTGACTCCATAGGATAAGGAAATGGGACAACTTCTATAGACTCTCTTAGCCATAATAGATTCACCAATAGGCGTCTAAAAAAAAATATAGCACCAGGATCAAGCAAAGCATAAACATCAAGATGAAAGGC